>NW_025731976.1:0-597 GCF_021292245.1 Micropterus dolomieu
CACGGTCGTGCTCGGGCCCTAAAAATATAATCCGAGCAGATTCAATAGGGACCTCGCACGGTCGTGCTCGGGCCCTAATAATCCGAGCAGATTCAATAGGGACCTCGCACGGTCGTGCTCGGGCCCTAATGAATAAAAAATAATAATCCGAGAAAATTCTATAGGGACCTCGCACGGTCGTGCTCGGGCCCTAAAAATGGGTTCTAAGACCGACACCTGAGGCACACCATATTTAACTGGACAGAATGAAGAGACATAGTTGTTTACAGACACACAAAACTTCCTATTTGACAGGTAGGATGAAAACCATTCTAGGGCAGTACCAGAGATCCCCACCCAGTGCCTCAGTCCGTCTAACATGATGTTGTGATCAATGGTGTCAAAAGCAGCGCTAAGGTCCAGGAGTACCAGGACTGAGCACATACCTTCATCAGCAGACATTAAAAGGTCATTGGTGACTTTAAGCAGGGCAGTCTCAGTGCTGTGGTACTTCCTAAAACCAGACTGAAACTTTTCAAATAATTTGTTATTTTCCAGCACAGTGAGCAGCTGTTTGGACACAATTCTTTCTAGAATCTTTGCAATAAAAGGCAGTTT
>NW_025731977.1:0-1009 GCF_021292245.1 Micropterus dolomieu
ATCACTTTTAAAGCTCTTCATGGCCTCTCGCCTTGTTATATTTCTGACCTTTTAGTCCCATACGCACCAGCACGTACCTTGAGATCCTCGGGCAGAGGTCTGTTGTCTGTTCCAGAGTCTCGACTGAAAACTAAAGGGGACAGAGCGTTTGCTGTCAGGGCCCCGAGGCTCTGGAACAGCCTGCCCGAGGAAATCAGGTCGGCTGAGTCAGTGAACTCTTTTAAGTCCCTTCTTAAAACATACTTTTATAGGAGAGCTTTTCCCGATCTTATTTGACTTTATTTTATCCCTTTTATTTTATTCTCTTTTACTAATTTTATATTGATCTTAAACGTGTATTTTAGTCTTTTCAGTGTTTTCTTGCTTTTATCTTGTATTGTTTTTGTAGTATTGTCTTTTGGGTATTATTGTCTTTACACTTGTTATTTTATGCAGTTTGTGCACAATATAAGTCAGAACTAACACTGTTTTATTTCAGCTCAATAATTTGAATATGCTTTGAAAAAAAAACCCTTAAGACTGTCAAACTCATACACAGGGTTGGGGAGTAACGGATTACATGTAACGGCGTTACGTAATCAGGATACAAAAAAAATTAACTGTATTCCTTACAGTACAGAAAATAAAGACGTAATCAGATTACAGGTACATTTTGTAATGATGGGGATTTGTTGTGGTGGCAGCCCGGCTGACGGTGAGTATCCTGTTTTTTTTCTCCTTTTTATCAGTTTTTCTGCCTTTTCCTTGGTTTTCTGTTCCCTGCCTGCCTCCCTGTGTTTTCTCCCCTGTGTGCTCTCTCTCCCTCTGCTCCTGAGCCCAGCCAACTACCTGCACCTGCATCTCATCAGCCACCTCGTCAGCCTGCCACACCTGCCAGTAATCACCTCACGCCTGCCTGTATTTCATCCCCGGTTCTCCACACCATCCTCGCTTGAGCGTTGTTGCTCCATACCCGGTGCCACCCCCACGTTCAGGCTTTCATGTTTCTTGTTTTTTCCCTGTGCCTTGT
>NW_025731978.1:0-447 GCF_021292245.1 Micropterus dolomieu
GGTGGTGGAGACTGAAACACAGTGAGGTGGTGGAGGTGGTGGTGGTGGTGGAGACTGAAACACAGTGAGGTGGTGGTGGTAGTGGAGACTGAAACACAGTGAGGTGGTGGAGGTGGAGACTGAAACACAGTGAGGTGGTGGTGGTGGTGGAGACTGAAACACAGTGAGGTGGTGGTGGTAGTGGAGACTGAAACACAGTGAGGTGGTGGTGGAGGTGGAGACTGAAACACAGTGAGGTGGTGGTGGTGGAGACTGAAACACAGCGAGTTGAGGTGGTGGAGACTGAAACACAGTGAGGTTAGGTGGTGGAGGTGGTGGTGGAGACTGAAACACAGTGAGGTGGTGGAGGTGGTGGTGGAGACTGAAACACAGTGAGGTGGTGGTGGTGGTGGTGGTGGTGGAGACTGAAACACAGTGAGGTGGTGGTGGTGGTGGAGACTGAAACAC
>NW_025731979.1:0-697 GCF_021292245.1 Micropterus dolomieu
GCTCGGGCCCTAATTAAAGCTGCAAGCAGCGTTGGGCGGGCCCTCGCACTTGTAAGCGCGTCCGCGTGTGAGCCGGCCGAGTTGCATATTCTGGAGCTCTGCCGATGCGGCTGTGAACTTGTTACGCGGTTATGACGCCGCATGAAGGTGTTATATGTCAGCGGGGTGGGACAGTTAAAAAGCTGCAAGCAGCGTTGGGCGGGCCCTCGCACTTGTAAGCGCGTCCGCGTGTGAGCCGGCCGAGTTGCATATTCTGGAGCTCTGCCGATGTGGCTGTGAACTTGTTACGCGGTTATGACGCCGCATGAAGGTGTTATATGTCAGCGGGGTGGGACAGTTAACAAGCACGTAAAGTTTGTTTCAGATGTGAGCATGTACACTGAACAATAATGTACCCAAACAATAAAATAAATTCCTTTTATATTTCCCTGCCTTGTTGTTTATGTGTACATACAGAGGAAGAATGTGAGAACAGCACACATTACATCGTTACTGTGTGTTAGAGCATGTGAGAACAGTGGATACTTTTAATACAGCCCACACCCCTAATACTGTGTAACTATAACAAGTAGAGAACAGAAGAAAAAGATGTTCTTTCTTTACAACTGTCTGCATAGCTTATTCATATTGTATAATGAATGAAAATAAATAGGCCTACTAGGCTCCTCTCTACTTTGACATTTAAGATTAGCTGGTT
>NW_025731980.1:0-481 GCF_021292245.1 Micropterus dolomieu
TCTGTCTGTCTTACTATCTGTCTGTCTTTCTAACTGTCTGTCTTACTATCTGTCTGTCTTACTATCTGCCTGTCTGTCTTACTATCTGTCTGTCTGCTGTCTTACTATCTTTCTGTCTGTCTTACTATCTGTCTGTCTGTCTGTCTTACTATCTGCCTGTCTGTCTTACTATCTCCTTGTCTTTCTTATTATCTGCCTGTCTGTCTCACTATCTGTCTGTCTGTCTTACTATCTGTCTGTCTGTCTGTCTTACTATCTGACTGTCTGTCTTACTATCTGTCTGACTTACTATCTGCCTGTCTTTCTATCTGTCTGTCTGTCTTACTATCTGTCTGTCTTACTATCTGTCTGTCTTTCTAACTGTCTGTCTTACTATCTGTCTGTCTTACTATCTGCCTGTCTGTCTTACTATCTGTCTGTCTGCTGTCTTACTATCTTTCTGTCTGTCTTACTATCTGTCTGTCTGTCTGTCTTACTATCT
>NW_025731981.1:0-1518 GCF_021292245.1 Micropterus dolomieu
AAATCAACAAACCTCCGATAGAAATACGTTATCCAGCATGCTCTAGTGTTTTACCTATGATAAGAAAACGCTTTAAAACTGCATACTTGCACGCGCATTGGAGCGTTAAACTCACCTTTTAATTACGTTTTACCTGCAGTTGTGCGTTGCTTTGGTCAAACTCACCTCTGAATGCCGTTTTACCTGCAGTTGAGTGTTGTTAAACTCACCGCTGAATGTGGTTGCACACCATGTGCGTTGTTAAACTCACCGCTGATGAACGCGCTTAACGTTTGAGGGCCCTTTGATATCAGATTGGTTTTTAAACATCAAACACCAGTTGGAGGGCATTTGAATCGCCCTGGTATAGATAATTTTTGGTAGCGTATTCCTTTTTATTTTTATTTATTGTTGTCTCGACCCACAAGGCAGACAACAGGTTGCGGTGTGGTGATCGACCCAAGACGTCAAATTTCAATGCTGTTGAGTTCTATAGAAGTCTATTGGACTGCCCCGCACGTTGAAAAATGAAGCCGAAGGTATACCCAGTGCGTCAAAACAGTGACGCCAGGGTCCCTTGACCATGCGTCAGACATTTGACGAGTAGGGAGTGAGACTGTGTTGGAAAATGATGTAGGATACGTTAAATAGTGAGTATGTTTCACTAAACAGTCAATCAAACTTTGTACAGTTTGTCTTTTCTTCTATCAAATATCATGTTCTATATTTTAGCATCCTGGACTGCCAAATCAAAGAGAGCCGTCAACCACACAGGAAAGCTGGAATCAGCGATGAGTGGGTGAAGGATCACCTGCTCAAATCCATGCAGTTGTTTCCTCCAGTCTCCTGCCACCTGGAGATCAACATTGACCGGGCCATTTATGGCCAGGGCCGCTTCAGGTCCTTCACATTCCAGGAAATGTGGCAGTGGTACAGCCTTCACAAGCACCTCCAAGCTGACCCTCAGGCTGGCAGTGACCATGACCATGACCATCCCTCGTCATGAAGGAGGACGACATCTCTTCTTGCTTGCTGAAGCGCTTCAGACTCTATATTGTCACTAAAGAGATAGAGGTAGGTTAAGGCACCTTAAGGAAAAAGCAGGGTGCAGTTCATAAGAGATGCCTGAAACCTGTACTCAAACTGTACTTTACAGAAACCTCAGCAGAAAGTGACCCCTCCCGCAGCAGCCGCCACGTCGTCCAGCACCGCCACGTCGTCCAGCACCGCCACGTCGTCCGGCACCGCCACGTCGTCCAGCACCGCCACGTCGTCCGGCACCGCCTCCAGTACCGCCACGTCGTCCGGCACCGCCTCCATTACCGCCACGTCGTCCGGCACCGCCTCCAGTACCGCCACGTCGTCCAGCACCGCCTCCAGCACTGCCACGTCGTCCAGCACCGCCTCCAGCACCGCCTCCAGCACCGCCTCCAGCACTGCCACGTCGTCCAGCACCGCCTCCAGTACCGCTACGTCGTCCAGCACTGCCACGTCGTCCAGCACCGCCTCCAGTACCGCTACGTCGTCCAGTACCGCCAC
>NW_025731982.1:0-592 GCF_021292245.1 Micropterus dolomieu
TGTCTATAAATAAACTACACTTATTATACGTACCATTACCGCTAAAGGAGGCAGAGGAGTAACTGAACATCTGACACACCGAGCAGGAGAAAGTAGGAGAGAGAGAGGGAGAAGGAGAAGCCATCGCTAGCTGCTAAGCTAAAGTCGCTAACGGCTAAGCTAAAGTACTGTAGCGTCAGCTACCAAAACTTTAGAACAAGTATGAGATTGAACAGCAGTCACTAAAAGATGGAAAGAACTGTGAGTGCTTAGGCAAAATTACTGTAAAGAATAAGTGTTTAGCGAACAGTTGGCCGCTGTAATCTAACAAATGTAACTGTTATTTAGCGAGAGCAGCACAACACGGTACCAACACACAAGCACCGGAAACGGAAATGAGTCGACATGCTTACCGCAATACGTCAGCAATACGTCAGCAGGCCATCAGAATCAAATCAAATCAAATCACAATGTTTTTGCGTTTGACCTTCTTTTCCTCCTCCCCTGTAGTTTTGTACTTCTTGGATCTTGTGGCTGTTTTCACAAAGGTCCATTTAGGGTATCCACAGGCTGTAAGTGCCCCCTTCAGGTGGTTCTGTTCCTTCTCTCTGGC
>NW_025731983.1:0-746 GCF_021292245.1 Micropterus dolomieu
AATGTGGACATCACTAACCTTCCTTTAGCACCAAACAATATAGAGTCTTTGCACCTTGTCATTTGAAAGTATTTTTGCCGTGTATCCAAGTGCCGAGGGCTTTGCTGTTTAGAGCGGACGTCTTTTAAAAATGGTCACATTCCGTGTGCATTACTGAAATGTGTTTCAAAGACAATTTCATTAGCTATGGTGAACGGCATCTATCTGCCTTTTCACCATTTTAGACCGCTTTGAGATCTCCTGCTGCACTGTTCAAAGGGTTCAACTAATTTTAAGACTTTAACAAACTCAGCAGTTCCCACCCTCTGGAAACGATCCCCTATCATACCAGAGCCAAAGAAATCACTGCATTTGTTTTCTAGTCCATCGCCTTCACCATTCGGGGCCACAACTAACCCCCGCACGACACCGCCTGCTTTTCCAGGAGAAATGGACCTTTGCTGATAAGGCAGATGAGCGCGAATCAAGTCAAGAAAGAACAAAGAATGTGGACATCACTAACCTTCCTTTAGCACCAAACAATATAGAGTCTTTGCACCTTGTCATTTGAAAGTATTTTTGCCGTGTATCCAAGTGCCGAGGGCTTTGCTGTTTAGAGCGGACGTCTTTTAAAAATGGTCACATTCCGTGTGCATTACTGAAATGTGTTTCAAAGACAATTTCAGTAGCTATGGTGAACGGCATCTATCTGCCTTTTCACCATTTTAGACCGCTTTGAGATCTCCTGCTGCACTGTTCAAAGGGTT
>NW_025731984.1:0-771 GCF_021292245.1 Micropterus dolomieu
GAGGTCCTTACTCACAAACAGACGCTCATTCCTGGGTGGACATTCAGGAAAAGGATCCAGTCCGCCTGGAAGTCCCTAGCCAGGATCAGACGCTCTCCCGTCCAAGTCCTAAGCAGGCCCTGCCAAGCCTGGCTTCCGAGATCAGGCGAGATCGGGCAGTCCAAGGCCGGAATGGCCGTAAGCTGCCTTTGCACACCCCAGAAGGGCCTTCAAAACACGATGTAACATTTACACAGCACTGTGTACAGGATAGGGAGAAAAAGAAGCAGCAGCAGCGCCCCCTGCTGTTTCCTAAAGAGACGTTCAAAAGATCTCCTTTCACCGAAGCGCCCTCTGCCGTTTTTCGAAGGTGAAGCAAAAACGGCGTACAGCACCGGGTATTCCCAGGCGGTCACCCGTCCAAGTACTAACCAGGCCCTGCTCTGCTTAGCTTCTGAGATCGGACGAGATCAGGCGCTCCCAGAGCAGTGTGGCCATAAGCCACTCAGGCTCCCCCAAACGGCCCTTCAAAAGATGTTCTACGGCTAATTGCCAAAAAACGTATTCTGCCCATAATGTCCAAGGTGCTCCAGAGTCACTTGGAATCCACAGGCACTGATTCCTGGGTAAACATCCAGGAACCGGGACACCGTTCACGCTGGAAGTCCACAGACAGGAATAGGCACCCGTTCCCGGGTATGGGTACAGCGACAAGGCCACCTTCAGCCGGAGGTCCTCACTCACAAACAGACGCTCATTCCTGGGTGGACATTAAGGAAAAGGATCCAGTCC
>NW_025731985.1:0-1137 GCF_021292245.1 Micropterus dolomieu
CCAAAACACACTAGCAGCTGGTCAGCCTTCCTCCAATGGGAGGACCTCAGAGTGTAAATACTCAGTGCTCTGACAGGGCAGAGCAGATGAAGTCTCCCGTCCTCCGCCGTCACATGAGGTGGAGGATGAAATGCCTGCCGCACAAGAAGGCACTTTAGGGATGTGGTGATTCAGATAGGCCACCACCGCTGTGTTTTTCTCCTCGGAGCGAACCAGGACGTGGTGGCCTTGGAGATCGGGCAGGAAACTCCTTAGAGCCTGGAACACCGCCAACATCTCGAGACAGTTGATATGCCACTCGGATCGATGCACCTGCCAGGATCCCCTTGCAAAGCGGCCGTCCATGACCGCGCCCCAGCCCGTGAGGGAGGCGTCTGTCGAAAGAACCAGCCGGCGACAAGACCCTCCCAGCACGGGCCCCTGGGACAGTAACCAAGTTTCCTTCCAAACTGATAGGGAACGAAGACACTTGTGCGTAACCCAAACCAGACGGAGAGGATTCCCCTCGGGGAACAACCCTTGTTCCTTAGCCACCACTGCAGGGGTCTCATGTGCAGCAGTCCAGATGGTATTACGCTGGACGCAGCCGCCAGGAGACCCAACACTCGTTGAAAGTGTTTCATAGTGATGGCGTGGCCTAACTTCACCCCTTTCACGGCAGCCAATATGGTGTCGACACGTGCCGGAGACAATTGTGCCCGCATCGTTGTCGAATCCCATGCAACCCCTAGGAACGTAGCCCGTTGGGTGGGCGCCAGCACGCTCGTCTTTGCGTTGAGCCTCAGCCCTAAACGCCGCAGACGAGCCAGAACGACATCTCGATGCCGAACTGCCAACTCTCGAGACTGGGCTAGGATGAGCCAGTCGTCGATGAAGTTGAAATCCGGATGCCCCGGAGCCTCAGCGGGGCCAGTGCTGCATCCATACACTTGGTGAATGTGCTAGGGGAAGTGCCAGGCCGAATGGAAGAACCCGATACCGGTAAGCCACACCCCCGAAGGCGAACCTCCTGTGACAAGGACGGATGGAGACCTGGAAATAGGCGTCCTTTAGATCTATCGTGACGAACCAATCCTCAGATTGGATGTGCGTCACGGTGGCGGGGATGATGAGCATCTTTAACCTGAATCTCCTCAG
>NW_025731986.1:0-3211 GCF_021292245.1 Micropterus dolomieu
CAACTTTGATGTAATGTCCTTAAAACAAGTCAAAATGAGGCTCAGTAGTGTGTGTGGCCTCCACGTGCCTGTATGACCTCCCTACAACACCTGGGCATGCTCCTGATGAGGTGGCGGATGGTCTCCTGAGGGATCTCCTCCCAGACCTGGACTGAAGCCAGTGGCGAATTTGCCAATCTTGGTGTTCTCTGGCAAATGCCAAACGTCCTCCACGGTGTTCGGCTGTAAGCACAACCCCCACCTGTGGACGTCGGGCCCTCATACCACCCTCATGAAGTCTGTTTCTGACCGTTTGAGCAGACACATGCACGTTTGTGGCCTGCTGGAGGTCATTTTGCAGGGCTCTGGCAGTGCTCCTCCTGCTCCTCCTTGCACAATGGCGGAGGTAGCGGTCCTGCTGCCGGGTTGTT
Source organism: Micropterus dolomieu (assembly GCF_021292245.1). Taxonomy (NCBI): domain Eukaryota; kingdom Metazoa; phylum Chordata; class Actinopteri; order Centrarchiformes; family Centrarchidae; genus Micropterus; species Micropterus dolomieu. Next base: position 411 of record NW_025731986.1, read on the forward strand.
GCCCTCCTATGGCCTCCTCCACGTCTCCTGATGTACTGGCCTGTCTCCTGGTAGCGCCTCCATGCTCTGGACACTACGCTGACAGACACGGCAAACCTTCTTGCCACAGCTCGCATTGATGTGCCATCCTGGATGAGCTGCACTACCTGAGCCACTTGTGTGGGTTGTAGACTCCGTCTCATGCTACCACTAGAGTGAAAGCACCGCCACCATTCAAAAGTGACCAAAACATCAGCCAGGAAGCATAGGAACTGAGAAGTGGTCTGTGGTCACCACCTGCAGAGCCACTCCTATATTGGGGGTGTCTTGCTAATTGCCTATAATTTCCACCTGTTGTCTTTTCCATTTGCACAACAGCATGTGAAACTGATTGTCAATCAGTGTTGCTTCCTAAGTGGACAGTTTGATTTCACAGGAGTGTGATTGACTTGGAGTTACATTGTGTTGTTTAAGTGTCCCCTTTATTTTTTTGAGCAGTGTATATATTATCCCATTTAACAAATTAAGGATGGGAGGCTGTGATGGCTCTGATATCCATAATGCAACAATGTAGCATCATTTCATGGCCTGTAGGCTGGTCAATGAAATTCCAAATATTACCAGTTATATTTTTGATGTTATGGCTATAGTCTATTAAAACATAAATGCAAAATCAAATTCAATGTAATATTTAAATAGGGAAACATCACAATTAATTGAGTTTTTGCAGCCTAATAAAAGACAAGGTCCAAAGCTGACAAAGTTTCTGGAAGGAAAGGCCATTGCAGATTTCATCCACTAGATGGAGCCATAGCCTTTGTAATGAGCTACAAATACACTAGAATAACTTTTAATTAGCAGATTATAAAGACTATTAACTGAACTAAACGTAATAAAACCTTTTTCAGAAAATGTTGACATCGTATTAATGTTGTATGTGATTTTTACAGGCCCTTGTCTTGTCAGAATAGGCCTTGTGCTGAATGTTTAATCATGTGACGTGTATGTGGGCATGGCGGTATGTTTGGTTTATGAGATTGAGTGTGATGTACTTTTAGTGTATAAATGAGTTCAAAGCAGACCAACAGAAACAGTGATAGCTGCCATTAACTTGGCCAAGTTGTCTCTACACTTTCCTTGAAGCATCTAGTTTCGGAGTCCATGAACTTTGGCTGAACAATTGCTGCTACTGATGTTCATGAAAAGTTTTTGTATGAGCAAATGTATACTTATTTGGGATAGTTTATGCTATTGCAAAGGTATTAGCAACATTTTTGAGGTTGTACATAATGATGTGCTCCTCCAGGGCAACAGCGACATCCACAATTTCTTTTGCCAGCAACTCTCGCCAACTTCCAACTTCCTCTGTAACAATGAGAAGGCATGAAACTGTTATTCCTCATTGAACCCTGGTCAAAACCGTTTAAAGATCCTTTTTATTTTACAACCGTAAACGTTTTGGGATTGGGAGGGGAATATATTGAACATATTTATAGATATTTTATACACTTCCTTTTGGTTTGATTTACAAAAGAACCTTTTAAAATTTTCGACAGACATACTAACAAAGCTAAAGTACAGTTTTTTTTAAAGTACAAACGTCTCAGCTGACATAACATATAATTAAGTTGATTAATATCTTGGATAAATACGATATCCATATAATAATATTGCTTAAAAGATTACCCTCCTTTTATATTTTTGTGTAAAATGTATTCTTGTACTTTATTATAGTATTTTTACAGCAACACTTTTAATAACAAAAATGCTGGAACATGTTGGCATTTACTCCTTGTATTGAAAACAATCTGCTTCCACACTCCAGTCCAGCTGGTGGACGTAATGCATCTCTTGGCTAGTTAAAAAAAAAAAAAGAAGAAGAAGTAGTTTGTGCGAAAAAATTCAATCCTGACGACGACGAGCTCATCAACGACTTTGAGCCCTGGCGACGGAGTAGCCCATCCACAAGTAGCTGTCACACGACGGTCTCCTTTGGTAGGTTATCCGTGGCATTATCCACACCCCATAGTCTGGATTCACCTGCTATTTTAAAAGATCACTATTTCATCGCTGCTGCTGGTCAACTTTAAAATTAACAGCAGGCCAAAACAGCCTTCGGTGCTACCGATGGCCAGTCCGCTATCGTTCAATCTCCACAGCGTCTTCTTGTTTACAGTGTAGTCGGTCAGTAATGTGCAGGACAATAGGCTTCACGAACGGACTAGTGTCAAAGTGTCAAATTGCAATTTGTTTGTTATTTCAGATGCATTTTGACAAGACTACAATTTTCAACACACCAAAGTGGGAGTGACTGTGTGACCCGCCACGTCGGAAATCCACCTGCATGACACTACTTTTCTAGGACTTAACTGTCCCATCAAAAGCTTTACATCACTCTAATTAAAGGCTTGCAAGTGTCTGGCTTTTTGTAGTTCAATATTAGTACTAGCACAATATTTACTGCTGGTGATTTGTACATGCAAGTCTGCATACAGGATGCAGTTCACTATTAAAAATAAATTAAATTGCCCTTCATGATGGGAATAATAAAGTCTGTATCTATAGATGTCATTTAACGGCCATAATTCAATCTAAATGAACGTATCAAATTGGATTATTTTAATATAGTCTGTAACTTACATGCAGGCTGAGGTAAGCTGCTGTCCAGCATCCAGTACAGACAGGAAGGTGTTTTTTTATTTTAATTATTTCATAATAGAATAGAATCCAGAATAGAATTTAAAATCCTTCTTCTTACCTACAAAGCTCTTAATGGTCAGGCACCATCTTATCTTAAAGAGCTCATAGTACCTTACTACCCC
>NW_025731987.1:0-1029 GCF_021292245.1 Micropterus dolomieu
CGTCAATCTATGAAAAAAAATACACCTGACGCAGACAACTGTGATTCTTACAAAAGCAGCACTTCTCTTGTGAAGCTGTATCACATTACAGGTTGAGCATCTGTGATTGACACAGAGCTGTGCTCAGTCCAGCATCAGTCCCATTTACCGTTGTTTCTTTAACGCTATCCAACATAAATCTCGGACACCATACTTTACACACCCATGCACACATATGTTCACACACTGACAAAACAGACTACCACATACACTGTCAGTGTATGGCCAGTAAACTCTTAAGCTAACAGGGAAGAGAAATTTCAAAATGTTTGGAAAAACGCAAAGTTTAAACGTGCTCAGTTCCATGTCAACTGAGCAATCGCATCCAACTACGAAGACTGTGTGATATAGCGATATGCAAAGAAGTCCCGCATCGCTCTGACTCAGCTTAGATGTTCTTCTGACATTTTGTCAAGACTGTTTTGTCAATTATTGTTTCAGAGGTCAAGACTGAACTGTCCAGCTGAAGGGTTATCGCTCACCCTTTAGTCTGTGAGAAGAGCTCTAACTGCATGGTCACAGCTGAATATCAGAATGCACTGTTTTTCAGGCCTCGTTGGCGCAGTAGGCAGCGCGTCAGTCTCATAATCTGAAGGTCGTGAGTTCAAGCCTCACACGGGGCAGGTGTTTTAAAACCAAATGACAACACAGTGGGCAGGATAAATAGTGCCGCCATCTTGGTAAAAGGTATCTCGTCAATCTATGAAAAAAAATACACCTGACGCAGACAACTGTGATTCTTACAAAAGCAGCACTTCTCTTGTGAAGCTGTATCACATTACAGGTTGAGCATCTGTGATTGACACAGAGCTGTGCTCAGTCCAGCATCAGTCCCATTTACCGTTGTTTCTTTAACGCTATCCAACATAAATCTCGGACACCATACTTTACACACCCATGCACACATATGTTCACACACTGACAAAACAGACTACCACATACACTGTCAGTGTATGGCCAGTAAACTCTTAAGCTAACAGGGAAGAGAAA
>NW_025731988.1:0-408 GCF_021292245.1 Micropterus dolomieu
AGGTCCTCAAGTTCCTTAAACAACCATGTGACGGCTTAGGGGTGATGTCATAGTCTAGTCTGTCTTAGTACTAGTGGCGCGACAAGAGCTCTTGCCACGATGTCGCGATATTAAAACGTGACAATATTTCTCATCGAGCTGTAACGTGTCTCACAATGTCAGCATGATGGAGCGTGAGGGTGAAATTAGCATTGAAGATGATTTTTTGGCTATTGGCGCATATGCGTCACACACACACACACACACACACACACACACACACACACACACACCAGTCAGCTCAGGGAATATCAATGCCGGCGTTTCAAACCAAGTAAAAGAGGCCCAGTCGGTCCTGCTTGCCAGCAGCACCAGCCGGACTACGGGAGGTAACTCTGATGCTGTCGGAGAATCACTAAGCTTGTCTAT
>NW_025731989.1:0-757 GCF_021292245.1 Micropterus dolomieu
TATGTAGGAGAAACGGGGAACACTTTGTTGGTCCGATTTACACAACACAGATACAACATAGTGAGGAAAAAAGACACACACATCCCCTTGGTTAAGCACTTTATTGAGCATGGCTGGCCCCAGCTCACTGCACTGATCCTCCAATGCAATCCCAGGTGGTCCACAGCCCAGAGACGACGGGAAGAGAGGCTCTGGATACACCGACTGGGCACTTTGATTCCGGGGGGCCTCAATGAGAGGTGAGTGCTCGGGACTGGCAGACAGCTGATGGCCTGGCTGCCAGTCCCGAGCACTCACCTCTCATTGAGGCCCCCTCCAATGCAATCCCAGGTGGTCCACAGCCCAGAGACGACGGGAAGAGAGGCTCTGGATACACCGACTGGGCACTTTGATTCCGGGGGGCCTCAATGAGAGGTGAGTGCTCGGGACTGGCAGACAGCTGATGGCCTGTGCATTCAATGTCGCCGCCTTCGGCGTCGACATTTCAAAAATTTCTTCCCTAACCGGCCCGCGCCTCGTTGTCTGCTGTCCTGATGCCCTCCTCTCGGCGGGGCTCCCCCACTTCATGCACTTGTCTTACAGAAGACTTGTAAATATGTAAATATGTATATATGTATATGTGTGTGCAATACTCACCACCTCAGGGCACATCAGTTGCTGTCATTTCATGGTGTCCTCTTGCTGATTTATGTATGGGTTGTTTGGCTCCAACACATCAGCTACTGCTACCTCAGCCCTTTTTTTTGCCTACCCAATT
>NW_025731990.1:0-941 GCF_021292245.1 Micropterus dolomieu
TTCATGGTTCCTGTCAGAACACGTGCTGCAGCATTCTGGATCAGCTGAAGAGTCTTAACGGACTTTTTCGAGCAGCCTGATAATAAGGAATTGCAGTAATCCAGCCTAGAAGTAACAAATGCATGGACTAGTTTTTCTGCATCATTTTTAGACAGGATGTTCCTGATTTTCGCAATATTACGTAGGTGAAAAAAGGCGGTCCTTGAAATTTGCTTAATGTGAGACTTAAACGACATGTCCTGATCAAAGATAACTCCAAGATTCCTCACAGTGGTGCTGGAGGCCAAGGCGATGCCATCAAGGGAAACTATATCTTTAGATAATGCGTCACGGAGGTGCTTAGGCCCCAGAGCAATAACTTCAGTTTTATCTGAATTTAACATTAGAAAATTACAGGTCATCCAGGTTTTAACTTTGGCGTGCATGGAGGACTCATCGTTAAGATGTACAAACTGAAATCGATCTGATAAATAGGACTTAAACCAGCTTAGAGCGGTTCCTTTAATGCCAATGAAATATTCCAGTCTCTGCAATAGGATCTGATGGTCAATGGTATCAAATGCAGCACTAAGATCTAATAAAACCAGTACAGAGACAAGTCCTTTGTCTGATGCAATAAGGAGGTCATTAGTAATTTTCACCAGTGCTGTCTCTGTGCTATGATGAGCTCTAAATCCTGACTGAAAATCCTCAAATAAACTATTGCTCTGTAGAAAGTCACACAGCTGTTTAGCAACTGCTTTCTCCAGAACCTTAGAGAGAAATGGAAGGTTAGATATACAGTGGGTAAGGAAAGTATTCAGACCCCTTTAAATTTTTCACTCTTTGTTTCATTGCAGCCAGTTTCCAAAAATCAAAAAAGTTCATTTTATTTCTCAGTAATGTACACTCAGCACCCCATCTTGACAGAAAAAAAACAGAAATGTAGAAATTTTTGCAAA
>NW_025731991.1:0-457 GCF_021292245.1 Micropterus dolomieu
CTCACACCTGTCTCCTGTCACTCTCCTGACACACGCCTGTCTCACTCCTGTCACTCTCCTGACACACGCCTGTGTCACACCTGTCTCCTGTCACTCTCCTGACACACGCCTGTCTCTTGTCACTCTCCTGACACACGCCTGTCTCTTGTCACTCTCCTGACACACGCCTCTCTCACACCTGTCTCGTGACACACGCCTCTCTCACACCTGTCTCCTGACACACGCCTGTCTCACACCTGTCTCCTGACACACGCCTCTCTCACACCTGTCTCCTGACACACGCCTCTCTCACACCTGTCTCCTGTCACTCTCCTGACACACGCCTCTCTCACACCTGTCTCCTGACACACGCCTCTCTCACACCTGTCTCCTGTCACTCTCCTGACACACGCCTGTCTCCTGACACACGCCTCTCTCACACCTGTCTCCTGTCACTCTCCTGACACACGCCTGTCTC
>NW_025731992.1:0-480 GCF_021292245.1 Micropterus dolomieu
TAGCTCAGAGACTTGAGACTTGACCTGGACTCTAGCTCAAAGACTTGAGACTTGGACTCTAGCTCAGAGACTTGAGACTTGACCTGGACTCTAGCTCAGAGACTTGAGACTTGACCTGGACTCTAGCTCAGAGACTTGAGACTTGACCTGGACTCTAGCTCAGAGACTTGAGACTTGACCTGGACTCTAGTTCAGAGACTTAAGACTTGACGTGGACTCTAGCTCAGAGACTTGAGACTTGACCTGGACTCTAGCTCAGAGACTTGATACTTGACCTGGACTCTAGCTCAGAGACTTGAGACTTGACTTGGACTCTAGCTCAGAGACTTGAGACTTGACCTGGACTCTAGCTCAGAGACTTGAGACTTGACCTGGACTCTAGCTCAGAGACTAGACGTGGACTCTAGCTCAGAGACTTGAGACTTGACGTGGACTCTAGCTCAGAGACTTGAGAGTTGAATTGGACTCTAGCTCAGAGTC
>NW_025731993.1:0-876 GCF_021292245.1 Micropterus dolomieu
CCTGCTCCTCTCCCTGGCCCTGCTCCTCTCACTGCTCCTGCTCCTCTCACTGCTCCTGCTCCTCTCCCTGGTCCTGCTCCTCTCACTGCTCCTGCTCCTCTCCCTGGCCCTGCTCCTCTCACTGCTCCTGCATCTCTCCTTGCTCCTGCACCTCTCACTGGGCCTGCTCCTCTCACTGCTCCTGCATCTCTCCTTGCTCCTGCACTTCTCACTGGGCCTGCTCCTCTCCCTGGCCCTGCTCCTCTCACTGCTCCTGCTCCTCTCACTGCTCCTGCTCCTCTCCCTGGTCCTGCTCCTCTCACTGCTCCTGCTCCTCTCCCTGGCCCTGCTCCTCTCACTGCTCCTGCATCTCTCCTTGCTCCTGCACCTCTCACTGGGCCTGCTCCTCTCACTGCTCCTGCATCTCTCCTTGCTCCTGCACCTCTCACTGGGCCTGCTCTTCTCCCTGGGCCCCTTGCTCTTACTCTTCCTCGTCCAGACATTACAGTGTTTGTCTTTTTCTGTTTCCAAACACATCACTCCTCAAAGTCCTCCTTTTATATATGTGTCAATGTAATAGAAGAAAAAAACCCTGCCACTAAGCCAGACTGGAATCAGCTGTGGTTGGCCCAATTTACCCAACATAAATCAGCTGTGTGTCAATTATTTAAACGTTTGTTTATCAGCCAAGATATATTGTTTTCGAACTGATATCATTGCAGAAACAGAGGTTTTTATACTGTATCTAAGGTTTGGAATATTGTTTTTGCTATTGTGGGATGGTGTGTGTTAACATTCATAAATACTACAAAAATAATCCATAATTTTGTTGGGAGGTATAGCTTGTCTGTTAAGAAAATTTAAGCATTGTGGAAATGTGTTCACTGACTGCGTATT
>NW_025731994.1:0-400 GCF_021292245.1 Micropterus dolomieu
AAGACAAACTGCATCATGTTGCCAACAATAGTGAGACTCTGTCGTGGTTCACAATGAATGGATGGATTACTGAACGGGCCCCTACATGGCACCAGGGGCCCCGAGGCGTCAAGTATGAGTGGACTGTTATAAACTTCACAGAGCTCAGTCCTGCATTAAACGTTAGTGTAGTTTCAAACTGCATCCTCCACACTGAACATGATTTGATGGTTCCTGAGTAGTGTCTGCAGGCGTCCTCTCAAGCCTTAGCCCTGAGTAGTGTCTGCAGGCGTCCTCTCAAGCCTTAGCCCTGAGTAGTGTCTGCAGGCGTCCTCTCAAGCCTTAGCCCTGAGTAGTGTCTGCAGGCGTCCTCTCAAGCCTTAGCCCTGAGTAGTGTCTGCAGGCGTCCTCTCAAGCATTA
>NW_025731995.1:0-579 GCF_021292245.1 Micropterus dolomieu
ATCAGGGACACCCCACGAGGCGAGATCTTGTGTGGAGGCCCAGACCGAGGGAGGTTGGCGGTGGTGTGGTGCTTCTTCCATTTCCTGATAACTGCACCGACAGGTGTATTTGATGTAGATAATTGGTTGGGATTGGGGCTGTGTCTTAAAGAAAGACTAACTGGCTTGTAGGAGCCAGAATACTTGCTGTTTGGTAGGGGGTCATATACTTGTTTTTCCTCATCAGATGGTTATCAATTTTTATAAATTCATATGATGTGATTTTCTGGAATTTTCTTTGGGATTCTGTCTTTCACTGTTAGAATGTACATATGATTAAAATTGTAGATTGTTGCATTCTTTGTAAGTGGGCAAACCTGCAAAATCAGCAAGGGGTCAAATACTTTTGTCCCCCACTGTAAATACACTGCTCAAAAAAATAAAGGGAACACTAACACATCCTAGATCTGAATGAATGAAATAATCTCATTAAATACTCCTTTCTTTACATAGTTGAATGTGCTGACAACAAAATCACACAATTACAATTACATTATCAATGGAAATCAAATTTATCAACCCATGGAGGTCTGGATTTGG
>NW_025731996.1:0-1010 GCF_021292245.1 Micropterus dolomieu
AATAAAATTTCAACTTTGCCGTAGTTGAAAAACTTTTGCAACAAGGAATTGATTGGTCCCGAGGACTGCCTACCTGTCCTCTGCCGGACTACAAACTTGACCAGACCAAAGACGAGAAGGTAAGTGTGTTTTATTCACCGATTTAGCAGTTGTAGCAGGTTTTCTTACTTCCTTTTTAGGTGTTTTAGTTTCTTTTATCCTTTCTACGCTGCGGTTCCTCCACCGTGTTGGCCAACCGTGCCGGCTACGGAGGCGCCGCAGTGTCCCCTCCCCACCTTCTGAGAGGCTCTATCCAATCGGATTGCGGAGAAATGAAGGCCTGGCTTTTGGACACAGGCTACCGAGCATCCGAAATACTCGGGCTCTCGATGACGAGTGGGAGAGAGGGAGGGGAAATGCAGGGCACATTTAACAGCCATGCCGGTCCCAAATATCCCCTCGTCGTCTGCCAATCAAAAGTGCAAATCTCGCTGCCTTCTTTGAGGCTTCAGCTGGCTGAAAGCGGCCGCCCCCCCCGCGACTGGCGCCTTTTTCGGGCCGGCGTCCGGCAGAGCGACGAACCTCTGCGTTTGGGTCAGTGTTTTGGTTTTACACAAGGCAGGAGAAGGGTGCACCGCTCCCGGAGGCACTGCAATACCGGGTCGATGCGTGGAGCGGACGGAGCAAGCCCCTCGTCTCAGCTCCCGGTGCTAAAAATCCATTTAATATGTTGCCCCCTTATAGGGGACATATCAGATATTAAACTGATAAGAACAGATACTACACTTGATCTTAGCCAAAAGGCCGAGAAGCGATAACCCCAACTGGTTGCTTCCAGCGCCCACCTCCCGGAGCAGTTCTCCCCCTGCCGTGGCGCAGTGGTTTCAACTGCGCATAACAACGGCTGCGTCTCAGCACCTCCGCCCCGAGCGCTCCTCGTCGCACCGCTCAACCTCGGCGAGGGCGGCGTTTTATTTCCTTTTCACAAACGCACGAGGCTCGGCCACACGGCAGAGCCTGCCAAAAATAGT
>NW_025731997.1:0-1223 GCF_021292245.1 Micropterus dolomieu
ATGCATTTTCACACTTTATTCTGCATATATATTAAGCAAAGAGCTGGCAGTTAACAACACTGAAAGTTGATCAGGCTTTAAAGGGTTAAATTTTGGCGGCAGGAAATTCAAACTGGCCAGCCAATAGGAAGGTTCCATGATTTGCATTTAGTGCAACTAGTACTACTAGTAGACCATTTTGGCTCTTACTAGTACTACTAGTAGACACTTTAGCGCCTACTAGTAGTACTAGTAAGGTCAAAATGTGTCTACTAGTACTACTAGTAGACACTTTAGCGCCTACTAGTAGTACTAGTAGACGTTTTTGCGCTTACTAGTAGTACTAGTAAGGTCAAAAAATGTCTACTAGTGGTACTAGTAAAGATTTTTACACTATATTTAAAGGCAAAATGAATGAAAATGTGCTTACTAGTAGTACTAGTAGACATTTTAGGTCTTACTAGTACTACTAGTAAGCGCCAAAATGTCTACTAGTAGTACTAGTAGACGTTTTAGCTCTTACTAGTACTACTAGTAGACATTTTAGCTCTTACTAGTACTACTAGTAGACATTTTAGCACCTACTAGTAGTACTAGTAAGGTCAAAATGTGTCTACTAGTCGTACTAGTAGACGTTTTTGCGCCTACTAGTACTACTAGTAGACCGCATGCAAATGAAGCAGGCGGAAGAAGGATTTTTATTGGCCAATATTCAAACTGCGTGCTGGAGAGCCTTAAAGGACCAGCTCTGAATTGCAAGTTGAGTTTACAGATTTTCTCAGTTGGTTTTGTACGTTTCTCAGATCTGAATTGAAATTGTCGAAACAACTTGTTCAGCCTCCACATCGCCATCATCATCTCGTCATTTGTGCACATCATTAAAGCAATTTCCCGTTATTTTGGAGAAATTGCAAATGCTTTGACACATTGATGTAAACATTTATGTATGTCTGCTGTTGACAACATCATCAAATGGCACGACACATTGTCAAAAGCTTAAATAAAGTCAAACTTTAATTTCATTCTCCACAATCAAGCTGCAAGAAATGTTGTTTTTGCACATCGTCTCTGATCCTGCAGCCGAAGAGGCTTCTGCGCGCTTTTCACATGCTCAAATCTAACCAGTAGGTGGCAGCAGACATCTGCGTAACGTCCAGAGACGCTGGGATCATGAGCGAGACATCACAAGAAAGCGGTTTTAATAATGTTGTTCATCGCGTTTGGAATGCGCTTGATGTTGCCAG
>NW_025731998.1:0-1421 GCF_021292245.1 Micropterus dolomieu
AACTGAATCTTAGACTGGTTTTGAATCACACATCCACTACACTCTGTTAAGGCTATTTGGATATCTTTAGGGGGTTCATTTTAAAGTCATTTATGAATATAATGAGGTCAGACAACAGATAATGAGTTATCCTTTTTCTAATAAGGATAATTTGACATTCAAACTATAGTCATATATGTATGACAAACGAAAGCAAAAACAATAATACATATAAATATAATCTCAACTAAGCAGTCTGTTGACACATGATTTGATAATATGCTTTTGTAACAAAACTTAAAGGCTTAGCAATAGTAGATTTCCTAACTAGTATTAAGCTGCAGACTGTAAGATAAAAGGCTACCCAAATAAATTGATGTCCTGATGAGTTTTCATCAGGAATGCATGGTATTTTCATGTTTGCATTAGGCCTACAGAAAAAAAGGTCCACACTTGTATGGCATTTAATGACATGAGTCCACTGTTGGTTGCTACATAACGACACATGTCCCCTCTTAGATAGTATGGAGCAACAGTCACACTCCAACATCCAGCATCAATAATTATTCCGCATGATTTGTTATGTTTTTGTAATGAAATATAAAGTCTCAGCTTTAATGGATGGCTTAAACATTTTCAATCTTGACACTGTATTATAATGAAGGGCTGCCCACAAGTTAGGGGAGTCATAAGTAAAACTTTACCAACCTAAACCTTCAAGAGCCTGAAGTTTGATCCTCCACCTGAGAAGCTGCTGTCCTTTGCTAAGAAATGTGTAACCCACATTACCCATGAGAAAAAGACTATTACCGATGACATGACATCCAGAGGCAAAGTCGATCCCTTGGTGAAGTGTGGAATGAAAATGCTGGTTTAGTTACAGACTAGCAAGCTTAGATGTACCTGTGTACTTTATGGACAAGCCCTAATATAAAGGGCTACCCATATTAATTCATGAAGCATTAATGTCCTGATGAGTTTTCATCAGGAATGCATAATATTTACTGGTCCGCATTGCCTACAGAAAAAAAGGTCCACACTTGTATGGCATTAAATGACAGGAATCCACTGTTGGTTGCTACATAACGACACATGTCCCCTCTTAGATAGTATGGAGCAACAGTAACACTCCAACATCATTAAATATTCCTCAAGCACGATTTGTTATTATTATTTTGTAATGAAATATGATGTCTCAGCTTTAGTTGATGGCTTAACCATTTTCTATCTTGACACTGCATCAAAATTAAGGGCTGCCCACAAGTCAGGGGTCAGGGAATAGTTTCCAACTCATATGTTCTTCATTCAAATTATTGCTCATAACTAGTTCACTGGTATTTGACACTTTTTGACCCACACACATTCCCTATTCTGAACTTGCCTCCTTTCTCCAAACAAAACATTAAAGCACAAAACTTTACCAACTTAAAAATTCAAGAGCC
>NW_025731999.1:0-934 GCF_021292245.1 Micropterus dolomieu
TTTAATCAATGGGCCCAGCAGGCTTCCGCTGCACCACTCTGCTCTCCCACACCCCGGACGGGATTCAAACCCAAAATTCCTGGCATAATAGGCCAGTGCCTTATCCATGAGGGGAATAGGGCTTCACATCCCATGAGGTCACCAACTAGGAAGACATACAGCAACTTTCACTATAGAGAAAGGGACAAATACGGGAAGCACAATGTGCGGTTTTGAATCACTGGGTCAGAAGTCTATGAAGATTCTCAGTCATCCAGGTCATAGTTATCCAACGAAGGTTAAAATCAGGGGCAACTGGACTTGGTTGAAGACACTGGAAGACGTTTCGTCCCTCATCCAAAGGACTTCTTCAGTTCTCACTGACTGGCAGGGAAACTCAGCTATTTCACCTCAGTGGGGTCGTTATCCCGGGTCATCGATACCGCTGGTTCGTTATAGTTCCTTGTTGCTGTGACGACAGTCTTCTCAACCCTGGTGTAGATGGCTTCCTTGACACCTCACCACACATCGCCAGGCTGCCAGTAAAAGAGTACTAGCAGAGGATGGTTTCGATCCATCGACCTCTGGGTTATGGGCCCAGCACGCTTCCGCTGCGCCACTCTGCTCTCCCACACCCCAGATGGGACTCGAACCCACAATCCCTGGCTTAGGAGGCCAGTGCCTTATACATTAGGCCACTAGGGCTTCACATACCGTGAGGTCACCAGCTAGGAGGACAGACAGCAAGTTTCACTACAGAGAAAGGGAAAAATACAGGAAACATAATGTGTGGTTTTTAAATCAATGGGCCCAGCAGGCTTCCTCTGCGCCACTCTGCTCTCCCACAATCCTTGGCTTAGGAGGCCAGTGCCTTATCCATAAGGCCAATAGGGATTCACATCCCATGAGGTCACCAGCTAGGAGGACAGACAGCAAGTTTCACTACAGAGAAAGG
>NW_025732000.1:0-464 GCF_021292245.1 Micropterus dolomieu
TAATCACTGAGAGGAGGTGAAGAGTAGGTTAAAGTTTAATCACTGAGAGGAGGTGAAGAGTAGGTTAAAGTTTAATCACTGAGAGGAGGTGAAGCGTAGGTTAAAGTTTAATCACTGAGAGGAGGTGAAGCGTAGGTTAAAGTTTAATCACTGAGAGGAGGTGAAGCGTGGTTTAAGTTTAATCACTGAGAGGAGGTGAAGCGTAGGTTAAAGTTTAATCACTGAGAGGAGGTGAAGCGTAGGTTAAAGTTTAATCACTGAGAGGAGGTGAAGCGTGGTTTAAGTTTAATCACTGTGAGGAGGTGAAGCGTAGGTTAAAGTTTAATCACTGAGAGGAGGTGAAGCGTAGGTTAAAGTTTAATCACTGAGAGGAGGTGAAGCGTGGTTTAAGTTTAATCACTGAGAGGAGGTGAAGCGGGGTTTAAGTTTAATCACTGAGAGGAGGGGAAGGGTAGGTTAAAGTT
>NW_025732001.1:0-462 GCF_021292245.1 Micropterus dolomieu
GGGAGGGAGGGAGACGACCAATACGAGAGGGAGGGATCACTACGGGAGGGAGACGACCAATACGAGAGGGAGGGATCACTACGGGAGGGAGACGACCAATACGGGAGGGAGACGACCAATACGGGAGGGAGGGATCACTACGGGAGGGAGACGACCAATACGGGAGGGAGACGACCACTACGGGAGGGAGACGACCACTACGGGAGGGAAACGACCACTACGGGAGGGAGGGAGGGATCACTACGAGAGGGAAACGACCACTACGAGAGGGAGGGATCACTACGGGAGGGAGACGACCACTACGAGAGGGAGACGACCAATACGGGAGGGAAACGACCACTACGAGAGGGAGGGATCACTACGAGAGGGAGACGACCACTACGAGAGGGAGACGACCAATACGGGAGGGAAACGACCACTACGAGAGGGAGGGATCACTACGAGAGGGAGACGACCAATACG
>NW_025732002.1:0-275 GCF_021292245.1 Micropterus dolomieu
AATTAGTGTTTACACATTGTGAAATAATCAATAATCATGTGGTGGGATGTTCCTGTTTCTAACACATTACTCCTCTCTCCTTATTACCCTTTAAATGAATTTCCCTTTAAATGAGCTTAACATATTGAACTACCTATACGTGCTATAATATAGTGAGATATACCTTGTAAATGGTTTACACTTGTGAAACAAATAATATCTTATGCAGTGAGCTGTTCTTTTCTTATATACTTTAGCAAGCTAACAATTATAACAACACCTAATGTGTTGAAAGG
>NW_025732002.1:295-2848 GCF_021292245.1 Micropterus dolomieu
CCTTCTGTACATCTGGTTGCCGGACGTGCTGGTAGACTTTTTCTTCAGGTAAGACATACTGCTTGTAGGACTGGAGCTTTCTTCAAACAACATACAGAGCGCCTGCTGAATAAAAAAAAGCTAATGATGAGTGTGTACAGGTGTGCTTTATACTCCTCCGGTTATTCCGTCACACCTTACCGTTCTAGCAACAGGCCAATAGGATTGGAGTGATTTCATTCACGTTCAGACCTGCTTCGCCTAGAGGCGTTCCCATAGTGTCGTAACCGACGCAGTTCGAGTTCCCTCGAAGGGGAACTTCCCAGACATAACAGTGTTTCAACAATAATTCATGTGACACTTCAGAATGGTGCAAAATGTCCGATAAACATGTATGATGTCCTTTTTGAAAGTTTAGTCCGTGGTACTGTGGAACTCATTTTGGCACTCAGGTTTCTTGGGGAACCATTTTGAGGGTGCTCAGTCGTTTGTAGTTTCAGTCTTGTTCTTCCTTTTGCTGCTTCACTTGGACTCATAGCTGGTGATAGTCAAAGTCGTCTCTTTGGTGGTGCAGGTCGCGCTTGATCTTGCCTGCTGCTGTGTCTGCATCACGAGGCCTCATAGGAGAGTGGCCTCCTCTGGTCTTTGACTGGCTGTGAAGGATTATTAAGCTTGCTTGCAACTGTACTTGTTACTATTACCAATAAGTGAGCTTTATCCTACTGTTTGTAGTTTAGAGACTTTAACTATTGTTTCTATCTGTCTAATCTTTTTCTAGATATCCTAGATATTATATTTGCTTGCAATTTAACCCCTCTAGCATCCTGTATATCTGTGTATTGAATTACATTGCTATTGGATGTACAAATAGCAAATCTTGAAACACTCCATTATTCATTAGTGCACTACAATTCTTCCATACTTCAAACTAGTTTACTAATACTACCTCCAAAAACAGAAAGAAAACATAAATTAACACAGATGTTCAACAAAAACAGAAAGAAAACATAGATTAACACAGATGTTCTACAAAAACAGAAAGAAAACATAAATTAACTCAGGTGTTCAGCATCACACGTGTGTCTCAGGTTATCATTACAGTTGCTTGGTTGTTCCTGTGGAATACATGACAAAGGTCAATCATGATTTAAGACTCACAATCATCAAATTTAAGCATGCAGTAGCAATGTGCTGCTGAAATTGCTTTATAAAGACTTCAATAAGGCTTCTCCTTTCGGCCTCTTTAAAATCAAGCCTGAAAGGTTGCCTGTCATTGTATTTGCTACACTGAGGAGCTCTGCGCTGGCTGTTCCTCTGCACAAATCCAGAGCAGACAGTGATCTCTAAAAGTTATAATATAAAAATAACCCCACTAGATTCCCTTTTTCTAAAAACTCTGTTTAAAAACACAAGGAATGCCTGATATTCTGATCCCTTTTTGCTGAAATTCAGTATCAGGTGGCTGCTGGAGGAGAGCAGGACACCAAAGTTATTAACTCAGTATATTTGTGTTAATGAATCAATTATTAATGACATATCTTGCTATTTTATAGATCCTGAGCTAACCTTATTCTTATTCCTAGTCTTTTTTGGATTTAACATCAGTCCCTATTTTCTTTTTTTCTTCCCCTATCTTTCTGTTTTTCTTCTCCTACAAATTATCAACACTCCTGCTCCCAAACTCTTTTGAGGTCAGTCTTCAAACAGTTCTTTTTAAGCAGATGTTGCAGTTTTCAAGGCCTCTGACAGTCTGACCATTTGTAAAGTTGGTCATGGTGAGACAGAGAGCTCTTCCTTGGTGATGTCTCTGTCAGCACTCGGTCTCATGTGAGAGCATTTTGGCTGAAGTTCATTTTCACTGTGAAGCCTTCTTGACCTTTTAAACTTTGTGCTGTTAGGTTCACAGTCTTTAAGATGGTGTTATCCTCTTTATGATACGACTGTAGATGGTAGATGTGGTCTGACTCGCTGTGTCCTCAGCGTTGGGAAGATGCTGACGTCAGCGGAGGTGGGCTTGGGCCTGTGATGCATCAGGTTGGCACGCCTCTGTGTGGAACGCCTCCTGTATCACTGTTCGTTTGCGGCCCTCCCTTTCTTCCTCACAGTCAGATTCTGCTGTGTCCATTTTGAAGCTGCTCTCTCGCCTTCTTCATGAAACTTCAGAGCTGCCATCTTGTCCACTGTAGCTCTGTCTCGCTGTCGTCATGTCTCATGGTTTGTTGAGCTATGCAGGTGCCTCGGTCTGTAGGCAGACCTTTTGTCTTCTTGAGATCTGTGCTATGACGAACTTTTCACTTTGTTTGGGAGTTGTTATTCTTTCTATTCATATCTAGCTCTCGTCTCCTCCCTATCTATTATAGCCTCTCTTTTTCCATCTCTCCTTTATATCTGAACTCAACCCTTTAAAGACCCTAATTCTTTTTTCTTCTTCTTCTGCCTGTACTGGTCCTTGACTGCACTTACTTATATCTTTCTACCACTTGCTGTATACGTTTCTTCATCTGGGGGTATATCTATTTAGACCTTATCTAACAGGATGGGGTCTTTCATTATTCTGTCTCAGTGACTACTTTT
>NW_025732003.1:0-804 GCF_021292245.1 Micropterus dolomieu
GCGGTCACCCGTCCAAGTACTAACCAGGCCCTGCTCTGCTTAGCTTCCGAGATCGGACGAGATCGGGCGCTCCCAGCGCGGTGTGGCCGTAAGCCACTCAGGCGCCCCCAAACGGCGCTTCAAATGATGTTCTACGGCTAATTGACAAAAAACGTATTCTGCCCATAATGTCCAAGGTGCTCCAGAGTCACTTGGAATCCACAGGCACTGATTCCTGGGTAAACATCCAGGAACCGGGAAACCGTTCATGCCGGCAGTCCACAGACAGGAATAGGCACCCGTTCCCGGGTATGGGTACAGCGACAAGGCCACCTTCAGCCGGAGGTCCTCACTCACAAACAGACGCTCATTCCTGGGTGGACATTCAGGAAAAGGATCCAGTCCGCCTGGAAGTCCCTAGCCAGGATCAGACGCTCTCCCGTCCAAGTCCTAAGCAGGCCCTGCCAAGCCTGGCTTCCGAGATCAGGCGAGATCGGGCAGTCCCAGGCCGGAAAGGCTGTAAGCTGCCTTTGCACACCCCAGAAGGGCCTTCAAAACACGATGTAACATATACACAGCACTGTGTACAGGATAGGGAGAAAAAGAAGCAGCAGCAGAAGCAGCAGCAGCAGCAGCAGCGCCCACTGCTGTTTCCTAAAGAGACGTTCAAAAGATCTCCTTTCACCGAAGCGCCCTCTGCCGTTTTTCGAAGGCGAAGCAAAAAAGGCTTACAGCACCGGGTATTCCCAGGCGGTCACCCGTCCAAGGCCTAAGCAGGCCCTGCCAAGCCTGGCTTCCGAGATCAGGCGAGATCGGGCAGTCCCA
>NW_025732004.1:0-371 GCF_021292245.1 Micropterus dolomieu
CACACAGACATACAGACACACACACAGACACACACAGACACACACACACACAGACACACACAGACATACAGACACACACACAGACACACACACAGACATACAGACACACACACACACAGACACACACACAGAGATACAGACACACACACAGACATACAGACACACACACAGACATACAGACACACACACAGACACACACACAGACATACAGACACACACACACACAGACACACACACAGACACACAGACACACACAGACATACAGACACACACACAGACAGACACACACACACACACAGACAGACACACACACACACACACACACACACACTCACACACACACACACACAGACACTCACACACACAGACAC
>NW_025732005.1:0-974 GCF_021292245.1 Micropterus dolomieu
AGCTCAGGTTACATGAGGAAAGCTTGGATTAAATCAAAGATCGTCTCTCCTTAGGAACTGGGAGAATTTGTTGATTCATCCTTAAATTCAAGCTGGCGATTAAGAGTATCGTAAAACATTTCTTTGTCATCATTTCTAAAGGGATTTTGTAAGAAGGTATTATGAACAAGCATTGATTACATTAGATGAAGGAGTGTCTTGCTGAAAATAAAAACATTGCACAAGTAACTTCTTTTCAGCACTAATATCAACAACAGATAGCAACAACAGTCAACATAACTACTCAAATAGAGGCAAACGTATTCAGGCAACTAAAGATTTAATTAACTTAATTAAATGCTTTGAGTATTTGGAGACTGCAGTCCTCTGTCATCCAAAGTTCAGTGTCTGGACCATGTCACACTTAGGTGAGACAGGGGTTTTCCTTTTTGATGTGGTAATAAAACAAAGAATAAGGTCAGTTGCCACGGAAACTTGTGTGGGGGGGCCAGTTTTGATAGGCTGTTCAGGGAGATGCCAATGGCTGGCTCGTGTCCCTTTGTCAGTTTAACATTCAGGCCCCGCGTTATCAGCTTCGGAATCAAAAGGGTGCCAGTTTTATGGTCGGGATAGCACTTAGAGAAAGCAACTTTGACCCCTCCCCTTCTTCTCTGGGGAGGAGAAAGGAATTTAGGGTAGCTCCAAATTTATTCAATGAAAAATGCACAAATCCACACCGTTGTTCACTACAGTCCCCCCTTCGGCCAAAATGTTCTCTCCGATAGGTAACGTTTTGGACGCAATGAGAAACAACAAGTGTGGTTTGTCAGGTGCAGGTCGACTTTGTCAGGCGCTGATGATGTGTTGGTCAGCTGCTGGTCAGTTACTGATGATGTGTTGGTCAGCTGCTGGTCAGGTGCTGATGATGTGTTGGTCGGCTGCTGGTCAGTTGCTGATGATGTTGGTGAGGTGGTAGGTGTGATGCTGTGTTGGTC
>NW_025732006.1:0-1087 GCF_021292245.1 Micropterus dolomieu
CACAAACGTCGATATGGAGCGGCTCAAATGAAAACAAAAATGATGGAGTGGCCATTTTAATAAAAAACCCTCTAGTCTTGGTGAAGGGCAGCACTGTGGTGAGAGATGGTCGGGCACTTTTAACACACTTGACTTTTATGGGGAAGGATTTTAACGTCTTAAATATTTATGGCTTTAATGACAAGAACGACCGGTATGACCTTTTAGAAGACTTGCAGCCCCACATGCTAGGCAGGGCACCTTTAGTTGTAGGGGGGGATTTTAATTGTATTTTAAG
This sequence comes from Micropterus dolomieu, assembly GCF_021292245.1. NCBI lineage: Eukaryota > Metazoa > Chordata > Actinopteri > Centrarchiformes > Centrarchidae > Micropterus > Micropterus dolomieu. Next base: position 278 of record NW_025732006.1, read on the forward strand.
CAGGAACGATAGGAGAAGAATAGGGGACGATTTTAAAGTGGACAAGACTTCAGTTTTACTTCAAAGCATATGCAGTGATTTTAGACTTGTGGACTGTTTTAAAACCATGCATCCCAGAGAGGAGGGCTTCACCTGGTTCAGTAGTGATGGCACCAGAGCCTCTCGCATAGACTACATTTTATCACGTGATTGCCCACCAACCGATGCTAGATGGGAACCTGTTTTCTTTTCTGATCACGCAATTCTTTCCTGCACCCTTTCACTCTCTTCCGGTGTGACGGCAGGAAGTTGTCTGTGGAAGCTCAATTGCTCCCTGTTAGAAGACAGGGAGCTAGTTAGGCTGTACAGGGAGCAATACCGAGAGTGGCAGACCCTTCAAGACTTTTACGATACACGTGCACAGTGGTGGGAAATGGTGAAGGGAAAGACAAAGACGTTTTACAGACAGGCAGGGAAAAGAAAGAAAAAGAGGGACAACAGACGCATGTTGGGACTGCAGAAACGGCTTCAGAGGTATTTTAAACTAATCCAACATGGAATGGATTTTAATGAAGAGATAAAACAAATTAAAACAGAGATGTCGGTTTTAGCAGAAATTAATAGCAAAGGTGTGATTTTAAGAAGCAAAGAAAGGGAAATAGAGGAAGGAGAGAAGTGCACAAGATATTTTTTTAAGAAAATCGTAAATAAAGGGGGGGCCATGTTGAGACTTAAAAAAGAAAACGGGTGCACAGCTGACACAACAGAGGAAATCAAAGAAACTGTCGAACATTTTTACCGTGAACTGTACGCAGAAAAAACTGTTAACGG
>NW_025732007.1:0-784 GCF_021292245.1 Micropterus dolomieu
CACAGACTGTTACTGTGGTACCAGACTGTGGTACCAGACTGTGGTACCAGATTGTGGACCCACAGACTGTTACTGTGGTACCAGACTGTGGTACCAGATTGTGGACCCACAGACTGTGGACACACAGACTGTTACTGTGGTACCAGACTGTGGTACCAGATTGTGGACCCACAGACTGTTACTGTGGTACCAGACTGTGGTACCAGACCGTGGACACACAGACTGTTACTGTGGTACCAGACTGTGGTACCAGATTGTGGACACACAGACTGTGGACACACACACTGTTACTGTGGTACCAGACTGTGGTACCAGATTGTGGACCCACAGACTGTTACTGTGGTACCAGACTGTGGTACCAGACTGTGGTACCAGACTGTGGACACACAGACTGTTACTGTGGTACCAGACTGTGGTACCAGATTGTGGACCCACAGACCATGGACACACAGACTGTTACTGTGGTACCAGACTGTGGTACCAGATTGTGGACCCACAGACTGTGGACACACAGACTGTTACTGTGGTACCAGACTGTGGTACCAGATTGTGGACCCACAGACTGTTACTGTGGTACCAGACTGTGGTACCAGACCGTGGACACACAGACTGTTACTGTGGTACCAGACTGTGGTACCACATTGTGGACCCACAGACTGTGGACACACACACTGTTACTGTGGTACCAGACTGTGGTACCAGATTGTGGACCCACAGACTGTTACTGTGGTACCAGACTGTGGACACACAGACTGTTACTGTGGTACCAGACTGTGGTACCAGA
>NW_025732008.1:0-1285 GCF_021292245.1 Micropterus dolomieu
TCTGACTGCAACATGCGTCTTTGTAAAGAGAGAAACGGACAGAAAAAGTCTCTAACTCTGCCTGTCAGCTCGCTCTGCTCCGTTAAAACTGAATTAACAATACAGAATTGAATACGAGTGCACTCCAGATTTAGCTGCAGCCAGCTGACCCTGTGCTTCTCCCTATACCGCAGTTCTGTGTCCATGCATGCAGCAAACTGAAAGCACTGTCTGTCGGAGCGTCTACGTGAAAAGAGAAGGAAGACATGGCTGGTAGTGTCTTCAGAGTTGTTAAACACCTCAGCGCACTGAAGGAAGCCATCTGACTGCGTGAGGGGCAAGATCGTTGATGTCTGCAGGCAGAGTAGGAGCTCTCCTGTCTGACTGGTCCACCAATAGCAGAGAAGATGACCCCTTGAGACACAGCCCCTCCTCGTTTGCATAATGAGGCAGAAATGCATACAAAAATTTAAAAAAGACAGGCAGAAATAAATACCATGGGTGAAAATAAATAAGGTAAATAAATACAAAGGAAGAATAAAACAGACAAAAATATTAAAACACACACATAAATAAATACATTAAAAAAATTAGTAATAAATAAAGTTGAATAAACAAATAAGGTAATTATAACAAAGGTGAATAAGTAAAGGCACTAATTAAAATATATACATTTATGTCTCCTTGTATAATTTAATTACTACCTACATTTATTTATTAGGGCCCGAGCACGACCGTGCGAGGTCCCTATTGAATCTGCTCGGATTATATTTTTTTAGGGCCCGAGCACGACCGTGTGAGGTCCCTATTGAATTTGCTCGGATTATTTTTTATTTTTTTTTATTTTTAGGGCCCGAGCACGACCGTGTGAGGTCCCTATTGAATTTGCTCGGATTATTTTTTTATTTATTTTTTTTTTTGGCCTAAACATTCTCGAAAACTCACCAAAATTTGCAAACATGTCAGAACCGGTGAAAAATTTCGTATTCTACAAGTTTCGCACATGGGCGTGACAAAATGACTCGCTAGCGCCACCTAGAAAATTGGAAAAAATTAGCCCCTCGTTCACGTTCAACCTACATGTACGAAATTTTCTGGGGACATGTATCATATCAAGACGCACAAAAAAGCCTCAAGAACCCATAGCCTAAAGTCAACAGGAAGTCGGCCATTTTGAATTTTACGGCCATTTTTGGATGATTTACACACTTCGTACTTTAACGAACTCCTCCTAGGGATTTAGTCAGATCGACGTCAAATTTCTGCTGTGCCTTCTAAAGGCATTGACGATGAAAAGTTGTGCTAT
>NW_025732009.1:0-738 GCF_021292245.1 Micropterus dolomieu
CTATCAGGTGGCTGTTAGCTCATAAAGTCCACAAAAGGAGCTTTACACACACGATTAGGCTTGAGAAGCAAGAGAGTCCTGTTCAGTGAAATATGGGTGTATCAAATTGATATTTTTTTGTTGTAAAGAAGAGATCTAGTGAAACACTCTGCCCTGTGACTGATCTGTGTAAAACAACAGAAAGTGAGTTAAATTTGACTCCAAAGTCCAACAGGTCACTGGAAGCCATCAACTCAGTGTGTACAGGCTAAAGCAGCCTGCTTCTAGCTTTTAGAGGCTTTCATGTAGAAATCTCTGAGTTGAGCTCCAAATGGCTTCAAGCTTACCCAGAAGACTCACAGAGACAACACCATCAAGAATTTTGAATCTCAACCTTCTGCCGCCTCTCCCAAGATATTTTCTTTCAGGGGCCACATAGGGGCCCCAAATCACAACAGCTCAAATCAGGGTCCCACACCCATCATCATTTTGGTATTAAAACTCCATTTAGAACTTATTAGGTGGCTGTCAGCTCATAAAGTCCACAATAGGAGCTTTACACACTCGCTTAGGCTTGAGAAGCAAGAGAGTCCTGTTCAGTGAAATATGGGTGTATCAAATTGGTATTTTTTGTTGTAAAGAAGAAATCTGGTGAAACACTCTGCCCTGTGACTGATCTGTGTAAAACAACAGAAAGTGAGTTAAATTTGACTCCAAAGTCCAACAGGTCACTGGAAGCCATCAACTCAGTGTGTATAG
>NW_025732010.1:0-999 GCF_021292245.1 Micropterus dolomieu
ATCTCTCCCCTCGACTTGCGTCCTCCCTGGAGAAGCCGGCGTTACCATCCAAACCATGTCGCACCACATCCACGCTTGTGGGGAAGGCGTACATGGCAGCGGGCCAGGCAGGTGCGAGCTTGCACACCACGGTGCTTCAAGCCTACCAAGCCAACCTGCTACAGGAGATGGTTCAGAGGGGGGGTCCCTCCGAGGAAGATCTGGCAGGAGCTTCGCAGAACCACGAAGCGTTAGACGCAGTGCGAAGCGTTCCGCCAGTACCTCCCTCGCCGGTCTGGACCCAAGGCAGCTGAGGCTGCCAGGCGTAGGTCCCTTCCCTCTACGAGCTCCTACGGAGAGGAGGGAAGCAGAGTGTCGCTTCTCGGGGGCCCCCCGAGGAGCTGGGGCAGCGAGACGGCGCTCTCACCCTCAGCCGTCTGAGAGACGCGATCTGAGGACCGTCATCCAGTCCCAAGACGGAGCTCAGGGAAGACCGGGGTAGGGGAGTCTTTCTCCCCTCCCTCCCGGTTCGTCACGATAGATCTAAAGGACGCCTATTTCCAGGTCTCCATCCGTCCTTCTCACAGGAAGTTCCTGAAGTTTGCCTTCGGGGGTGTGGCTTACCGGTATCGGGTTCTTCCATTCGGCCTGGCACTTCCCCTAGCACATTCACCAAGTGTATGGATGCAGCACTGGCCCCGCTGAGGCTCCGGGGCATCCGGATTTCAACTTCATCGACGACTGGCTCATCCTAGCCCAGTCTAGAGAGTTGGCGGTTCGGCATCGAGATGTCGTTCTGGCTCATCTGCGGCGTTTAGGGCTGAGGCTCAACGCAAAGAAGAGCGTGCTGGCGCCCACCCAACGGACTACGTTCCTAGGGGTTGTATGGGATTCGGCAACGATGCGGGCACAATTGTCTCCGGCACGTGTCGACACCATATTGGCTGCCGTGAAAGGGGTGAAGTTAGGCGACGCCATCACTATGAAACACTTTCAACGAGTGTTGGGTCTCCTGGCGGC
>NW_025732011.1:0-410 GCF_021292245.1 Micropterus dolomieu
CTTCAAAACACGATGTAACATTTACACAGCACTGTGTACAGGATAGGGAGAAAAAGAAGCAGCAGCAGCAGCAGCAGCAGCGCCCCCTGCTGTTTCCTAAAGAGACGTTCAAAAGATCTCCTTTCACCGAAGCGCCCTCTGCCGTTTTTCGAAGGCGAAGCGAAAAGGGCTTACAGCACCGGGTATTCCCAGGTAGTCACCCGTCCAAGTACTAACCAGGCCCTGCTCAGCTTCCGAGATCGGACGAGATCGGGCGCTCCCAGAGCGGTGTGGCCGTAAGCCACTCAGGCGCCCCCAAACGGCCCTTCAAAAGATGTTCTACGGCTAATTGAAAAAAAACGTATTCTGCCCATAATGTCCAAGGTGCTCCAGAGTCACTTGGAATCCACAGGCACTGATTCCTGGGTAAA
>NW_025732012.1:0-383 GCF_021292245.1 Micropterus dolomieu
GTGTGTGTGTGTTTCTGTATGTGTGTGTGTGTTTCTTTATGTGTGTGTGTGTGTTTCTTTATGTGTGTGTGTGTGTGTGTGTGTTTCTTTACGTGTGTGTGTGTTTCTTTACGTGTGTGTGTGTGTTTCTTTATGTGTGTGTGTGTGTGTTTCTTTATGTGTGTGTGTGTGTGTGTTTCTTTATGTGTGTGTGTGTGTGTGTTTCTTTATGTGTGCGTGTGTTTCTTTATGTGTGCGTGTGTTTCTTTACGTGTGTGTGTGTGTTTCTTTATGTGTGTGTGTGTGTGTGTTTCTTTATGTGTGTGTTTCTTTACGTGTGTGTGTTTCTTTATGTGTGTGTTTCTTTATGTGTGTGTTTCTTTACGTGTGTGTGTGTTTCTTTA
>NW_025732013.1:0-413 GCF_021292245.1 Micropterus dolomieu
GGGGAGAGAGATGGAGAAAGGGGGAGAGAGGTAGAGAGAGTGAGAGGCAGAAAAAGAGAGGGGGAGATAAAGAGGGAGAGCGGGGAGGTGTGGGAAGGAGTGGGAGGGAGATGGAGAGGGGGAGAGAGAGAAGGAGAAAGGAGGAGAGAGGCAGAGAGAGAGAGGGAGAAAAAGAGAGGTAGAGGGGAAGGGGGAAAGAGAGGGAGACAAAGAGGGAGAGGTGGGGAGAGAGATGGAGAAAGGGGGAGAGAGGTAGAGAGAGAGAGGGAGAAAAAGAGAGGTAGAGGGGAAGGGGGAAAGAGAGGGAGACATAGACAGAGAGAGGGGGAAGGTGTGGGAGGAAGAGGGAGAGGGGGAGAGAGAGAAGGAGAAAGGGGGAGAGAGGCAGAGAGAGAGAGGGAGAAAAAGAGAGG
>NW_025732014.1:0-1102 GCF_021292245.1 Micropterus dolomieu
AAACAGCCTGCTTCTACCTTTTAGAGGCTTTCATGTAGAAATCTCTACATGAGTCCTGTTCAGTGAAATATGGCTGTATGAAATTGATATTGTTTGTTGTAAAGGTGAGATCTGGTGAAACACTCTGCCCTGTGACTGATCTGTGTAAAACAACAGAAAGTGAGTTAAATTTGACTCCAAAGTCCAACAGGTCACTGGAAGCCATCAACTCAGTGTGTACAGGCTAAAACAGCCTGCTTCTACCTTTTAGAGGCTTTCATGTAGAAATCTCTGAGTTGAGCTCCAAATGGCTTCAAACTTACCGAGAAGACTTACAGAGTCAACACCATGAAGAATCTTTAATCAACCTTCTGCCGCCTTTCCCAAGCTAGTTTCTTTCAGGAGCCACATAGGGGCCCCAAATCACAACAGCTCAAATCAGCGTACCACACCCATTATACAGTTGTATTTTGGTATTAATACTCCATTTAGAACTTATTAGGTGGTTGTTAGCTCATGAAATCCACAAAGGGAGCTTTACACACTCGCTTAGGCTTGAGAAGCAAAAGAGTACTGTTCAGAGAAATATGGCTGTATGAAATTGGTATTGTTTGTTGTAAAGGTGAGATCTGGTGAAACACTCTGCCCTATGACTGATCTGTGTAAAACAACAGAAAGTGAGTTAAATTTGACTCCAAAGTCCAACAGGTCACTGGAAGCCATCAACTCAGTGTGTACAGGCTAAAACAACCTGCTTCTACCTTTTAGAGGCTTTCATGTAGAAATCTCTACATGAGTCCTGTTCAGTGAAATATGGGTGTATCAAATTGATATTTTTTGTTGTAAAGAAGAGATCTAGTGAAACACTCCTCCCTGCGACTGATCTTGTAAAACAACAGAACGTGAGTTAAATTTGACTCCAAAGTCCAACAGGTCACTGGAAGCCATCAACTCAGTGTGTACAGGCTAAAACAGCCTGCTTCTACCTTTTAGAGGCTTTCATGTAGAAATCTCTGAGTTGAGCTCCAAATGGCTTCAAACTTACCGAGAAGACTTACAGAGTCAACACCATGAAGAATCTTGAATCAACCTTCTGCCGCCTTTCCCAAGCTAGTTTCTTTCA
>NW_025732015.1:0-1112 GCF_021292245.1 Micropterus dolomieu
TTGACAGACAGCAGTCAGAGGGTTGACAGAGGGCCGACAGAGGGTTGACAGAGAGTTGACAAAGAGTTGACAGAGGGTTGACAGAGGGTTGACAAACAGCAGTCAGAGGGTTGACAAACAGCAGTCAGAGGGTTGACAGACAGCAGTCAGAGGGTTGACAAAGGGTCAACAGAGGGTTGACAGACAGCAGTCAGAGGGCCGACAGAGAGCCGTCAGAGGGGCGACAGTGGTTTGACAGAGAGCCAACAGAGGGTTGACAAAGGGCCGTCAGTAGGCTGACAGAGAGCCAACAGAGGGTTGACAAAGGGCCGTCAGAGAGCCAACAGAGGATTGACAGACAGCAGTCAGAGGGTTGACAGAGAGTTGACAGAGAGTTGACAGAGAGTTGACAGACAGCAGTCAGAGGGTTGACAGACAGCAGTCAGAGGGTTGACAGAGGGCCGACAGAGAGTTGACAGACAGCAGTCAGAGGGTTGACAGAGGGTTGACAGAGAGTTGACAGAGAGTTTAACAAAGAGTTGACAGAGAGTTGACAGAGGGTTGACAAACAGCAGTCAGAGGGTTGACAAACAGCAGTCAGAGGGTTGACAGACAGCAGTCAGAGGGTTGACAAAGGGTCAACAGAGGGTTGACAGACAGCAGTCAGAGGGCCGACAGAGAGCCGTCAGAGGGGCGACAGTGGTTTGACAGAGAGCCAACAGAGGGTTGACAAAGAGCCGTCAGTAGGCTGACAGAGAGCCAACAGAGGGTTGACAAAGGGCCGTCAGAGAGCCAACAGAGGATTGACAGACAGCAGTCAGAGGGTTGACAGAGAGTTGACAGAGAGTTGACAGAGAGTTGACAGACAGCAGTCAGAGGGTTGACAGACAGCAGTCAGAGGGTTGACAGAGGGTTGACAGAGAGTTGACAGAGAGTTTAACAAAGAGTTGACAGAGAGTTGACAGAGGGTTGACAGACAGCAGTCAGAGGGTTGACAGAGGGCCGACAGAGAGTTCACAGAGAGTTGACAGAGGTTTGACAGACAGCAGTCAGAGGGTTGACAGAGGGCCGACAGAGGGTTGACAGAGAGTTGACAAAGAGTTGACAGAGGGTTGACAGAGGGTTGACAGACA
>NW_025732016.1:0-1129 GCF_021292245.1 Micropterus dolomieu
TGAGTTTGTATTGCTGAACTACTCGCCATTGGGCAAAAATTTCTATACAAGATGTCTGTCTGATAGTGCTGTAGCTAAATTTAAGGATGCGATTCCATTAGCTCTAAATACATTATCTAGTCACAAAGTAACGGAGGACTCCTATGCTAGTTTCAGTCCCTCCCAAATCGATCATCTTGTTGATAGTGCTGCAGGCTCGCTGCGAATGACACTCGACTCTGTAGCCCCTCTAAAAAAGAAAATACTAAAACAAAGACGGTTAGCTCCATGGTATAATACTGAAACTCGCAAATTAAAGCAAATATCGCGGAAACTTGAGAGGAATTGGCGTTCCACCAAAGTGGAAAATTCTCGTTTAATTTGGCAAGATAGTCTTAAAACTTATAGGAAGGCCCTCCGTAATGCCAGAGCAGTGTACTACTTGTCATTAATAGAGGAAAATAGGAACAACCCCAGGTTTCTTTTCAGCACTGTAGCCAGGCTGACAGAGAGTCACAGCTCTATTGAGCCAAGTATTCCCATAGCTCTCAGTAGTTACGACTTCATGAGCTTCTTCAATGATAAAAAGACCTGCCCTCAACTGGCACCAACTTATCTCTAAACTCAGGAACCTTAGAAACAGCTGTAGAACCAGATACATGTTTAGACTGTTTTGCTTCCCTCAATCTTTACCAACTAACTTCAATAAATTCTTCATCTAAACCATCAACCTGCCTCTTAGACCCCATCCCGACTAGGTTGCTTAAAGATGTTTTACCCTTAGTCAGCACCTCTATACTAGATATGATCAATCTATCTTTATCAACAGGCTATGTACCACAGTACTTTAAAGTAGCTGTAATTAAACCTCTTCTGAAAAAGCCCAAACTTGATCCGGATGTTTTAGCCAACTATAGACCTATATCTAACCTTCCATTTCTCTCTAAGGTTCTGGAGAAAGCAGTTGCTAAACAGCTGTGTGACTTTCTACAGAGCAATAGTTTATTTGAGGATTTTCAGTCAGGATTTAGAGCTCATCATAGCACAGAGACAGCACTGGTGAAAATTACTAACGACCTCCTTATTGCATCAGACAAAGGACTTGTCTCTGTACTGGTTTTATTAGATCTTTGTGCTGCATTTGATACCA
>NW_025732017.1:0-662 GCF_021292245.1 Micropterus dolomieu
TGAATGAGTGCAGCTCTCTCAGCATGTTGTTGTGTTTGTGTGAAGGTGTGGGCTCTGCTATGAATCAGTGTGAGGACAGAGAGGAGGGAGTCCCTCCCTCTAAAAGCACTCTGTGTGGGGAACATGACAGCCAGACCAAAGCTCAGAGGTGAGATGAGGATCTCTAACTGTCCAGGACTCAAATCACTCCACCATCATTATTCACTCTCAAAGCTCTGTGTGTGTTGTGTTGAAGCCCAGAGCAGCAGCAGGGACCAGACTCTGCTGGACCTGGACCTGGACCCAGCTGTGTGTCCATGAAGAGTGACTGGTCTATGGACAGACTCATTGACTTCAAAGGTGGACACCACTCTGCTGATCAAAGGTCAGCATGTTAAATGTTTGTGTCTCTCCTGAGATGAGGTTTGGTGTCTTTGTTTTGATCACTTCATGTTCTTAACTCTTCACTTTTTTCAAACTGGTCTCACATTTTGAAGATCTTAGTCCAAATATCAAAACCACGGTTAAAATCCACAAACAGCTGGATGCAGGTTTGAGAATGTATAAGAACACTGCAAAATAAAATCTGGGAACAAAGTCATAATTTATATTCCACATTTAACGACTTTCCTCATTTCATCAGAACACATGGGGGGGGGGGGGGGGGGAAGGGGTTAAAACCC
>NW_025732018.1:0-478 GCF_021292245.1 Micropterus dolomieu
GTAAAACACTGGAGGATTGAAGAAGGATAAAACAAAGGAGGGTTAAAAGTAACACACAGGAGGGTCAAAAATTACACACAGGAGGGTTGAAAGTAACACACGGGAGTGTTGAAAGTTAGGAGGATTACAACTTACACACAGGAGGGTCAAAAGTAACACGCAGGAGTGTTGAAAATAAGGAGGGTTAAAATTTACACACTTGAGGGTTGAAAGCAACACACAGGGGTCGAAAGTAACATGCAGAAGGTTCAAAAGTAACACACAGGAGGGTTTAAAGTAACACACTCCTGTAACACACAGGAGGGTCAAAAGTAACACAGTCCTGTAACACAAAAGAGGGTCGAAAGTAACCCACAGGAGGGTCAAAAGTAACACACAGGAGGGTTTAAAGTAACACACTCCTGTAACACACAGGAGGGTCAAAAGTAACACAGTCCTGTAACACAAAAGAGGGTCGAAAGTAACCCACAGGAGGGTC
>NW_025732019.1:0-1177 GCF_021292245.1 Micropterus dolomieu
AGTGTTTCACCAGATCTCACCTTTACAACAAACAATACCAATTTCATACAGCCATATTTCACTGAACAGGACTCATGTAGAGATTTCTACATGAAAGCCTCTAAAAGGTAGAAGCAGGCTGTTTTAGCCTGTACACACTGAGTTGATGGCTTCCAGTGACCTGTTGGACTTTGGAGTCAAATTTAACTCACTTTCTGTTGTTTTACACAGATCAGTCACAGGACAGAGTGTTTCACCAGAAATCACCTTTACAACAAACAATACCAATTTCATACAGCCATATTTCACTGAACAGGACTCATGTAGAGATTTCTACATGAAAGCCTCTAAAAGGTAGAAGCAGGCTGTTTTAGCCTGTACACACTGAGTTGATGGTTTCCAGTGACCTGTTGTACTTTGGAGTCAAATTTAACTCACTTTCTGTTGTTTTACACAGATCAGTCACAGGTCAGAGTGTTTCACCAGATCTCACCGTTACAACAAACAATACCAATTTCATACAGCCATATTTCACTGAACAGGACTCTCTTGCTTCTCAAGCCTAAGCGAGTGTGTAAAGCTCCTTTTGTGGATTTTATGAGCTAACAGCCACCTAATAAGTTCTAAATGGAGTTTTAATACCAAAATACGAGTATGATGGGTGTGAGATGCTGATTTGAGCTGTTGTGATTTGGGGCCCCTATGTGGCCCCTGAAAGAAACTAGCTTGGAAAAGACAGCAGAAGGTTGAGATTCAAGATTCTTGATGGTGTTGTCTCTGTAAGTCTTCTTGGTAAGTTTGAAACCATTTGGAGCTCAACTCAGACATTTCTACATGAAAGCTTCCAACAGGTAGAAGCAGGCTGTTTTAGCCTGTACACACTGAGTTGATGGCTTCCAGTGACCTGTTGGACATTGGAGTCAAATTTAACTCACTTTCTGTTGTTTTACACAGATCAGTCACAGGACAGAGTGTTTCACCAGATCTCACCTTTACAACAAACAATACCAATTTCATACAGCCATATTTTACTGAACAGGACTCATGTAGACATTTCTACATGAAAGCCTCTAAAAGGTAGAAGCAGGCTGTTTTAACCGGTACACACTGAGTTGATGGCTTCCAGTGACCTGTTGGACTTTGGAGTCAAATTTAACTCCCTTTCTGTTGTTTTACACAGATCAGTCACAGGGCAGAG
>NW_025732020.1:0-1057 GCF_021292245.1 Micropterus dolomieu
TTTCTGTTGGCTTTGCTGCCTTTAATTTGTTGGCAAACGACTTAGGGCAATCTCTGAAGAGGTGGTTTGTTTCTCCACAAAGATTGCACTTTCTGCCATTGGTGCATTCCTCGAAAGTATGCCCAATTTCTCTACATTTACCACAAATGATCTGCTGGCACGCTTCTGCCAGGTGCCCATTCTCACCACACTTGCGGCAGAGTTTGGGCTGGCCCTGGTAATGAATGTAGCCCCTGTTGTTTCCCAGAACTATCATGGATGGCAGATGTTTCAGGCCCTGGAAGCCTTGAGGGTCTTGCCATTGTTGGATGGGGACCCTCCAAGCGCAATTCCAGATGCCATCCTCATCTCTCACTTTGGTAGCCTGGCCTTTAACAATGCAAAATCTGCCCAGCCACAAACAAATGTCATCTGCATTCACAGTCTCATTGAACATTCTGACAATTACCGTTTTAGCGGCATTATCAGTCAGTTTCTCAACATTAAATGCAGTAAACTGGGGTTTTTCATTTTCGAAGCGTGTCCAGAAATCTCTGAACGCAGTCTTAGCCAAAAGGCCGAGAAGCGATAACCCCAACTGGTTGCTTCCAGCGCCCAACTCCCGGAGCAGTAATCCCCCTGCCGTGGCGCAGTGGTTTCAACTGCGCATAACAACGGCTGCGTCTCAGCACCTCCGCCCGAGCGCTCCTCGTCGCACCGCTCAACCTCGGCGAGGGCGGCGTTTTATTTCCTTTTCACAAACGCACGAGGCTCGGCCACACGGCAGAGCCTGCCAAAAATAGTTTTAACTCATTGGCGTCCCTCTCCACGGACGTCTTTAGTAAAAGGCGAAAGACTTGTACGTTATGAAGAGAAACCCGAGTAAGTACAGGCCCCTCCTCCAGAGCCGCCGACGAGCCTAGTCGTCCCGGTCACTACCCTCACGGTAAGCCTCACTCTGCCTCTCGAGTCCCAAGTACCAGGCCACACCCGTTCCCCTACCCCTCCCCAGGTCATGGCAGGCTCTATCCAATCGGGCTGCGGAGAGACGAAGGCCTGGCTTTTGGACAGAGGCTAC
>NW_025732021.1:0-766 GCF_021292245.1 Micropterus dolomieu
CTCGCCTGCTGCTTTCAGTAACTGTGTATCTTTCACCGGAGGCTCAGCAATGTCAGCACAGCTAAAAGTATTGGATGATAATGAAACGGTTAGTGAGCCGGACTGAATATTATAACGAGATTGTGTCACACTTTATAACAGTTAGACCGCAGTAAGTAACTTTACCGTTAACTAGTGTTAGTGGATGGCTCTTCCTCTGTGTTGTATATTATGTGGGTCACGTTAGTTACAGCGACTGAGAGGTGGAGAAGCTGTGTACCTGAGTATCGGTAAAGGGCAATAAAATCTAAATTGAACGTTACGAAGCAAACAGCGGCAGGTCCTATCTAGTGTAGCGTTAGCTGGCTGCTCGTGGCTGCATCACTAGGGGACAGTAAACAAATCGATCCACATTTACTTTTTACCGTTACATCATTTCTTGCAGGCTTTGACACTTTGACATAATACCAGTGGTACACAGGAAAGTAACATGGGTCTCGTTAGTTGGTGAAGTAATGTGGAAAGCGATACAACTTTGCACCGGATAACATTAGCAACTGCTCGGTGTTAGCCGGCGAGCTAACGTGATTTTCTCTGTGTTTCTACCTGCGTTACTAATGCTCACTTTGTTCTTGCTCGACATCATCTGAACCTGTTTGGTCTGATGGGCTTCAGCACATAAACCTTTATTGTTGTTTTGTGGCCTTACGTGGAGCCCGTGTTTTACTGTGAGCCGGTTATGTTTATGCTGTTAGTGGACTGCATGTCTTTAGCTGCCGTGTTGTCG
>NW_025732022.1:0-1360 GCF_021292245.1 Micropterus dolomieu
GGCGGAGGGTCGCCTGTGCCGCGTTGCCCTCGGGTCGCTCTATTGAACCCCTCGTACCTGTTGCTGCGTCTGGTGAAGTCGGTCCTGGTTCGGACCGGCGGAGGTCCGCGGCGGTGATGGACTGGCGGTCCGCGATGGTCCTCTCGGCGCGGGGGCTCGCGGCGGTAGGTCCGCGTAGCTGGCGGGGCCCTGACGGCCGCTGCGTAGGAGCGGGGAGGCTGCCGCGGCTCGTGGTAGCGGCGGGAATACGGGCTCTGTCTTACCCGTGAAGGTGGCGAGCGGCCCCGCTGCTGCATCCGTCCGCGTCGGTAGTGGACCCGCGTCCAGTCCTCCTCTCCTCGGTGCGTCATGTTTGCGGTGTTCAGCAGGTTTTTCAGTGTGTGGCAGTGTCGGAAAGACAGCTAGCTAGCACTTCAAAACTAAGCTAAACAATGAAAAAGTAAAAAAAAAAAGTGAGTCGTGATGGTTCGTTTGCAAGGTTTTATTATTATAATAATAAAAAAAATATATATAATAATAATCTCGCAAGAATGCAACGTTTCGGTCTTTAAAAAGACCTTCTTCAGGCATAAAATCTTACTGTGCGTTGAGTTCTGTTGTCCAAAGACGAGCGAAAACAAGGTCTGAGAGCGGGACAGGAAGTCAGCAACTTCTATGACCCTTGACCCCTCCCACCACCTGGGAAGTGAGAAATCCTCCAGTGGCGCCCTCTAGTGGGTAGTCATTTTGTAGTTTTTAACATAATTTAATTGTAGTGCCAGATCAATATGAAATTAACACTCAGTGTATATCAATTACAGTAATTATAATATCCTGATTGGTTAGGTTCAGGTCAGAGGGTCGGATTGGTTAAGGTTAGGGCTCAATTAACCTGGTAAGGCTGTATAGAATTGTCCATCCCGGTTAGGAGGAGGGGAAAAGTCCCGGCTAACGAGTGTTAGCCCGACTGGTGCACGGTCCTGTGATGTGCCTTCAGAGTCCCCAGAAAGTGAAAAGCACCTCCCAACTCCACATTTTCCCTTGTAACAGACACAAAAGTGCATTACCTCTGCGCTGGTTCAAAAAATTGGACTCCACGGGTCCTGTAGTTATTGATTCTTTTATCCTTAATTCAGGCCGACTTGGTCCTGCTTCACTCTGCCTTGTTGCAACGTTTCGGAGGGCGGCTTGTCCTTCATCAGGCATAACAGAGTGGTATTAAATGTCCTTTTCCTTAGGTTTCTCTTTAATTTGGTTCCATCTTGAGGTAAGTGTTGTAATCTGCACCCTATTTGGGTGTCTGACGATTAAAATCCAATTTCTTAGCTCTTGCTTGAGGTTTCAATTTTATATTTCCAGTGGGTCACAATAATTACTGATG
>NW_025732023.1:0-818 GCF_021292245.1 Micropterus dolomieu
GTGTCAGTTCTGAGTTCAGTGTCAGCATTCTGAGATTAAAGTCAGCATTCTAAGAAAGTGTCAGTAGTGTCAGTATTCTGAGATGAAAGTCAGCATTCTATATGTAGTGTCAGTAGTGTCAGCATTCTAAGTTTAGTGTCAGTAGTGTCAGAGTTCTGAGATTAAAGTCAGCATTCTGAGTTTAGTGTCAGTATTCTGAGATGAAAGTCAGCATTCTACATTTAGTGTCAGTAGTGTCAGCATTCTGAGATGAAAGTCAGCATTCTAAATTTAGTGTCAGTAGTGTCAGAGTTCTGACATTAAAGTCAGCATTCTAAATTTAGTGTCAGCATTCTGAGATGAAAGTCAGCATTCTAATTTTAGTGTCAGAGTTCTGAGATGAAAGTCAGCATTCTAAATTTAGTGTCAGTAGTGTCAGCATTCTGAGATGAAAGTCAGCATTCTAAATTTAGTGTCAGTAGTGTCAGAATTCTGAGATGAAAGTCAGCATTCTAAGAAAGTGTCAGTAGTGTCACAGTTCTGAGATTAAAGTCAGTATTCTAAATTTAGTGTCAGTAGTGTCAGCATTCTGAATTTAGTGTCAGTAATCTGAGATGAAAGTCAGCATTCTATATTTAGTGTCAGAGTTCTGAGATGAAAGTCAGCATTCTAAATTTAGTGTCAGTAGTGTCAGTATTCTGAGATGAAAGTCAGCATTCTATATGTAGTGTCAGTAGTGTCAGCATTCTGAGATGAAAGTCAGCATTCTAAGTTTAGTGTCAGAGTTCTGAGATTAAAGTCAGCATTCTGAGTTTAGTGTCAGTATTCTGAGATGAAAG
>NW_025732024.1:0-321 GCF_021292245.1 Micropterus dolomieu
CGTCCGCCTTAGAACACATCACGTCCGCCTTAGAACACATCACGTCCGCCTTAGAACACATCACGTCCGCCTTAGAACACGAGTCCCCCTTAGAACACATCACGTCCCCCTTAGAACACATCACGTCCCCCTTAGAACACATCACGTCCCCCTTAGAACACATCACGTCCGCCTTAGAACACATCACGTCCCCCTTAGAACACATCACGTCCGCCTTAGAACACGAGTCCCCCTTAGAACACATCACGTCCCCCTTAGAACACATCACGTCCGCCTTAGAACACAACACGTCCGCCTTAGAACACACCACCTCCGCCTTAC
>NW_025732025.1:0-441 GCF_021292245.1 Micropterus dolomieu
CAGACACACAGACGCAGCCACACACATACACATACACACAGACACACAGACGCAGCCACACACATACACATACACACAGACACACAGACGCAGCCACACACAGACACATACACACATACACACAGACGCAGCCACACACATACACACAGACACACAGACACACAGACGCAGCCACACACATACACACAGACACACAGACGCAGCCACACACAGACACATACACACAGACACACAGACGCAGCCACACACATACACACAGACACACAGACGCAGCCACACACATACACATACACACAGACGCAGCCACACACATACACATACACACAGACACACAGACGCAGCCACACACATACACATACACACAGACGCAGCCACACACATACACATACACACAGACGCAGCCACACACATACACATACACATACACACATACACACAGAC
>NW_025732026.1:0-506 GCF_021292245.1 Micropterus dolomieu
GTTACAGGAGTGTGTTACTTTAAACCCTCCTGTGTGTTACTTTTGAACCTTCTGCATGTTACTTTCGACCCCTGTGTGTTGCTTTCAACCCTCCAGTGTGTAAATTTTAACCCTCCTTATTTTCAACACTCCTGCGTGTTACTTTTGACCCTCCTGTGTGTAAGTTTTAATCCTCCTAACTTTCAACACTCCCGTGTGTTACTTTCAACCCTCCTGCATATTATTTTCAACCCTCCTGTATGTTACTCTGTTTACACCCTCCTGCGTGATACTTTTGACCCTCCTGTTTGTTACTTAAGACCCTCCTTTGTTTTATCCTTCTTCAATCCTCCAGTGTTTTACTTTTAACCCTCCTGTGTGTTACTTTAAACCCTCCTGTGTGTTACTTTCGACCCTCCTGTATGTTATTTTCAACCCTCCTGTATGTTACTCTGTTTACACCCTCCTGCGTGATACTTTTGACCCTCTTGTGTGTTACTTTTGACCCTCCTTGTGTTTATCTTTCT
>NW_025732027.1:0-438 GCF_021292245.1 Micropterus dolomieu
CACACAGTAACACACACAGTAACACACACACACACACATTAACACACACACATAGTAACACACACACTGTAACACACAGTAACACACAGTAACACACACACTGTAACACACACACATAGTAACACACACACACACAGTAACACACACACACACACATAGTAACACACACACACATAGTAACACACACACTGTAACACACAGTAACACACACACAGTAACACACACACTGTAACACACAGTAACACACACAGTAACACACACACACACAGTAACACACAGTAACACACACACTGTAACACACACACACACAGTAACACACACACACACAGTAACACACACACAGTAACACACACACTAACACACACACACACTAACACACACACAGTAACACACACACACACACACACACACACACACACACACACACACACACAGTCA
>NW_025732028.1:0-696 GCF_021292245.1 Micropterus dolomieu
GAAGCATGGTGGTGGCAGCATCATGCTGTGGGGGTGTTTTTCAGCTGCAGGGACAGGACGACTGGTTGCAATCGAGGGAAAGATGAATGCGGCCGAGTACAGGGATATCCTGCACGAAAACCTTTTCCAGAGTGCTCTGGACCTCAGACTGGGCCGAAGGTTTACCTTCCAACAAGACAATGAGCCTAAGGACACCGCTAAAATAACGAAGGAGTGGCTTCACAACAACTCCGTGGCTGTTCTTGAATGGCCCAGCCAGAGCCCTGACTTAAACCCAATTGAGCATCTCTGGAGAGACCTGAAAATGGCTGTCCACCAACGTTTACCATCCAACCTGACAGAACTGGAGAGGATCTGCAAGGAGGAATGGCAGAGGATACCCAAATCCAGATGTGAAAAACTTGTTGCATCTTTCCCAAAACGACTCATGGCTGTATTAGATCAAAAGGGTGCTTCTACTAAATACTGAGCAAAGGGTCTGAATACTTATGACCATGTGATATTTCAGTTTTTCTTTTTTAATAAATTTGCAAAAATTAAAAGGAACCTTAAGTGCAGCAGAAATTTTTTTGTAACCTTGGCCAGATCTGTGCCTTGTCACAATTCTGTCTCTGAGCTCTTCAGGCAGTTCCTTTGACCTCATGATTCTCATTTGCTCTGACATGCACTGTGAGCTGTAAGGTCTTATATAGACAG
>NW_025732029.1:0-361 GCF_021292245.1 Micropterus dolomieu
CCACCACCTCACTGTGTTTCAGTCTCCACCACCTCACTGTGTTTCAGTCTCCACCACCACCACCACCTCACTGTGTTTCAGTCTCCACCACCACCTCCACCACCACCACCTCACTGTGTTTCAGTCTCCACCACCACCACCACCACCCCACTGTGTTTCAGTCTCCACTACCACCACCACCTCACTGTGTTTCAGTCTCCACCACCACCACCACCTCAACCACCTCACTGTGTTTCAGTCTCCACCACCACCTCCACCACCTCACTGTGTTTCAGTCTCCACCACCACCTCCACCACCACCATCTCACTGTGTTTCAGTCTCCACCACCACCTCCACCACCCCCATCTCACTGTGTTTCAG
>NW_025732030.1:0-1026 GCF_021292245.1 Micropterus dolomieu
CAGAATATGGTGTTTCGAATGAAAGATTGTACTCTTGGAAGGAGATACAATTTGTCGTATGATAGATTGAATTATTGGAAATAGATACAGTATGTGGTATGATAGATTGTGTTCGTGAAATCAGGATAGGGTTTGTGGAATGAAAGATTGGGTTCTTGGAATTAGAGGCTGTGTTCGAAACGGGCTAAAGTGCTGTCTGAAAAGGTGTCTAACAGGACAGCGAGGCATCGAGTGCTGTTCGAAACGGCTCGAACGATCTCTTCCTGTCTCCTGAGATGCCTTCACACTGCCCCAGTAACGGACAGTTTTGAAGGCAGCATCGATGGTGACCTGATGCTGACTATTACCCATAAAGCAGCGCGGCTGTGGCCGCCGGAGCTTTCGAAAACTGGTCAAGATGGCGGACAAACAAGACGAATTTGTACACAAATATACGGTTTTAAAAGCTTTTAGTAGTTTTCTTGCTTTGAATTTTGAAAATCTAGCGAGAACTAAACACTGAACTATAATATCAACCTCTGACTGTAACCAACCAAGTTTTTTCAGTATGATTTCTGAGGCATCTGTTAGCCATTTGGCTTTTCAATAGCTAGTTAGCTGATGCTAAGGCTAACGTCTCTTCCGACAGCCAGAAGAGACGCAAGACGCCGTGCTGACGTCACACGTTGCCGTAAGTGCTGCCCTAGAAGGCTGTTTGAAACTAATGTAAACAGAGCTGCCTTCACTTGAAAGTGATGCCTTCTGAGGCAGCTGTCTACTACGGTATCGCGGCAGCGAGGCAACTACCTTCCGTTTCGAACACAGCCAGAATATGGTTTTTGATATGAAAGATTGTGTTCTTGGAATTAGATATTGGAATTAGATACAGTATGTAGTATGATAGATTGTGTTCTTGAAATGAGGATACAGTTTTTGGGATGAAAGATTGTATTCTTGGAATTAGATACAGTAAGTGGTATGATAGATTGTGTTCTTGGAATCAGGTCACGTTTGTTTTATTAGAATTAGGATGCAGTTTTTGGTATG
>NW_025732031.1:0-526 GCF_021292245.1 Micropterus dolomieu
GGGACCCTAGAGGGCGCTTCATAGCGTTTTCTCCACTGGAAGGGGGCCCTAGATGGCGCTTCATAGCGTTTTCTCCACTGGAAGGGGGCCCTAGAGGGTGCTTCATAGCGTTTCCTCCACTTGATGGGGACCCTAGAGGGTGCTTCATAGCGTTTCCTCCACTTGATGGAGACCCTAGAGGGCGCTTCATAGCGTTTTCTCCACTGGAAGGGGGCCCTAGAGGGTGCTTCATAGGGGCCCTAGAGGGCGCTTCATAGCGTTTTCTCCACTTGATGGGGACCCTAGAGGGCGCTTCATAGCGTTTTCTCCACTGGAAGGGGGCCCTAGAGGGCGCTTCATAGCGTTTTCTCCACTTGATGGGGGCCCTAGAGGGCGCTTCATAGCGATTCCTCCACTTGATGGGGGCCCTAGAGGGCGCTTCATAGCGATTCCTCCACTTGATGGGGGCCCTAGAGGGCGCTTCATAGCGTTTCCTCCACTTGATGGGGGCCCTAGAGGGCGCTTCATAGCGTTTCCTCCACTTGAT
>NW_025732032.1:0-557 GCF_021292245.1 Micropterus dolomieu
ACAAGTACTTTTTGTGTCTAAACCTAACCAAGTACTTTTTGTGTCTAAACCTAACAAGTACTTTCTGTGTCTAAACCTAACCAAGTACTTTTTGTGCCTAAACCTTAACCAGGTACTTTCTGTGCCTAAACCTAACCAAGTACTTTCTGTGCCTAAACCTTAACCAGGTACTTTCTGTGCCTAAACCTTAACCAGGTACTTTCTGTGTCTAAACCTAACCAGGTACTTTTTGTGCCTAAACCTTACAAGTACTTTTTGTGTCTAAACCTAACCAAGTACTTTTTGTGTCTAAACCTAACCAAGTACTTTTTGTGTCTAAACCTAACAAGTACTTTTTGTGTCTAAACCTAACCAAGTACTTTTTGTGTCTAAACCTTAACCAGGTACTTTCTGTGCCTAAACCTAACAAGTACTTTTTGTGCCTAAACCTTAACCAGGTACTTTCTGTGCCTAAACCTAACAAGTACTTTTTGTGTCTAAACCTAACCAAGTACTTTTTGTGTCTAAACCTAACCAAGTACTTTTTGTGTCTAAACCTAACCAAGTACTTTTTGTGT
>NW_025732033.1:0-1545 GCF_021292245.1 Micropterus dolomieu
GTATTTGGTTATGTTTGTCTAATATTATTAAAACATTAAAGTGTGACAAATATGCATAAAACTAAGAAATACTACAAATACTTTTTGTACACAGACCTATAGATATACAGTATGTTTTCCTCAGTATCACAGTTATCCAGTGGAAGTACATCCATGGCTACACTGCTAACAGCTAATCCAGCTACGTTTTATTATTATTATTTTTTTGCATAACACAAGTCCAACAATCACGACCACTTCAAGAAAAAATACAGTCCAGAGGGCTGTTTCACAAAACCATGTTGGCCTGCTCCAGACCAGGCTAACAGCCAGGCTTGGTTAATCCTGGGGCCTCATATATTCAGTCAGTTTTTCATACTGGCAGTAGGTAGGCTGCATATTTTATCAATTTCAGTTGAGTATAGCCAGTATTTACTGCTTCATTATAAATATAGAATTGGCCAAAGGCGTCACTTTGTGTTGAAAGGTGGGGACAAAAGGGCTCAGATTAGGGGCCCGATGATACACTTGTGTCACGAGACCTGACGATGCTCAAAAACAAGATGAGAAGATTTTTAACAATATTTTTAAGAAATATTAAATGCTAAAATCTTATTGGAGGATCCTCCCCCAATAAGATTTTGAGCGTTAAACACTTCATTTCCTGCATTCTGGAGACATTGCTGCTTCAATTTAGGGTGGAAATGTCTTTATTTATAAAAAGAGAAACAAAAAACTTCAGCTGGCAGGTGACACAATTCATTGATAGAAATATATAACAGCCTGTTACTTTTTTGGACAATTTGTTTTCTCTATTTTTAAATTGCTTTGCATGTTTTCTTATTGTGCAAAGAAACCTTTCTCAAAGCATTTTCATTTATTAGTGAACATTTCTTGGTGCAAGCTGTTTTTCAGAACATTTTTAACAGTTGCTTTCAAAATGTGATGGAGACAAAATCAGATTTCACATTGTGGTGGGGACATGTCCCCAGCGTCCCCAGTGTAAATGACACCTTCCCCGGCCACAGAAGAACATCCACATTACAGAAACATTACATTTTTAAATGCAAAGCACTTTGTGTTATATGGCCATTGTATGACAAATACAAATGAAGACTGATCGATTAATTGAGAAGAATACTACCAAATTGCCCGTAACATGAATTACAGATTACAAAAACAATTAGGCTCCATTTTGTGTTCTCAGGTGAATTCTCTGTCTTCCTAGAGTGGCCCCGGAGATGGACTGGGACAACGCTGCAACATTTCCTGGTAACATAAATGTCAACATCAATTTAAGTGGATTAATTATTTAACAATAAAGGATTCATATTGTATTACTTTTCCATGTGTATGGATTTCATTTGGCGTAGGTGGCACAAAGTTTCATAAATTGTTAAATCCTCCCAAATTGAGTACATAGTGTACTGTAGATTTTTGGAACAACAGGGAGAGGACACCACAATGTTTTTTGACCTTTTATCTTGCTAGGATCACTCCTCTTGTCACGATCCTGTCCTGAGTGCTGTGTTTTCGGGTTTGGTTTTGTATCTGCTATTTAGTCGG
>NW_025732034.1:0-703 GCF_021292245.1 Micropterus dolomieu
AAAGTGTACTCATTCCAATTACAGGGCCTCGAAAGAGTCCTGTATTGTTATTTTTCGTCACTACCTCCCCGAGTCGGGAGTGGGTAATTTGCGCGCCTGCTGCCTTCCTTGGATGTGGTAGCCGTTTCTCAGGCTCCCTCTCCGGAATCGAACCCTGATTCCCCGTTACCCGTGGTCACCATGGTAGGCACAGAAAGTACCATCGAAAGTTGATAGGGCAGACATTCGAATGAGACGTCGCCGCCACGAGGGCCAGCGATCGGCTCGAGGTTATCTAGAGTCACCAAAGCGGCCGGGGCGCCCCGAGAGGCACCCCGCATGGGTTTTGGGTCTGATAAATGCACGCATCCCCGGAGGTCAGCGCTCGTTGGCATGGATTAGCTCTAGAATTGCCACAGTTATCCAAGTAACGTTGGAGCGATCAAAGGAACCATAACTGATTTAATGAGCCATTCGCAGTTTCACTGTACCGGCCGTGTGTACTTAGACTTGCATGGCTTAATCTTTGAGACAAGCATATGCTACTGGCAGGATCAACCAGGTAGGTAAGCTGTTTACGCCCTTGGGCGCCGGCCAGAGCGGACGCCCGCAACGGCCTGCACGCCGGGGTGATGAGGCACGCCCCCGCCGGGCCGCCGCCGCGCTCGGTGCGAGCGCTTCGGAGCAGCCGGGGGGGCTAAGCGACATCGGGGGGGTCGACCGC
>NW_025732035.1:0-444 GCF_021292245.1 Micropterus dolomieu
CTGAATAGAAAGTACTTTCTCTCTGTGTATATTTACTCTAAGTTGTTGGATCTCAGAATATAAAGTACTTTCTCTCTGTGTATATTTACTCTAAGTTGGTGGATCTCTGAATAGAAAGTACTTTCTCTCTGTGTATATTTACTCTAAGTTGTTGGATCTCTGAATAGAAAGTACTTTCTCTTTGTGTATATTTACTCTAAGTTGGTGGATCTCTGAATAGAAAGTACTTTCTCTCTGTGTATATTTACTCTAAGTTGTTGGATCTCTGAATAGAAAGTACTTTCTCTCTGTGTATATTTACTCTAAGTTGTTGGATCTCTGAATATAAAGTACTTTCTCTCTGTGTATATTTACTCTAAGTTGGTGGATCTCTGAATATAAAGTACTTTCTCTCTGTGTATATTTACTCTAAGTTGGTGGATCTCTGAATATAAAGTACTTTCT
>NW_025732036.1:0-371 GCF_021292245.1 Micropterus dolomieu
CTCTCTCTCTCTCGTCAGCGCTGCCTGCTCTCTCTCTCTCTCGTCAGCGCTGCCTGCTCTCTCTCTCTCTCGTCAGCGCTGCCTGCTCTCTCTCGTTAGCGCTGCCTGCTCTCTCTCTCTCGTTAGCGCTGCCTGCTCTCTCTCACTAGCGCTGCCTGCTCTCTCTCACTAGCGCTGCCTGCTCTCTCTCACTAGCGCTGCCTGCTCTCTCTCGTTAGCGCTGCCTGCTCTCTCTCGTTAGCGCTGCCTGCTCTCTCTCACTAGCGCTGCCTGCTCTCTCTCGTTAGCGCTGCCTGCTCTCTCTCGTTAGCGCTGCCTGCTCTCTCTCACTAGCGCTGCCTGCTCTCTCTCACTAGCGCTGCCTGCTCTCT
>NW_025732037.1:0-324 GCF_021292245.1 Micropterus dolomieu
GTTCTATCACTTTCTTTGTTGAAATTCTGTGTAGGACAAATAGAAACAGTCTTTGTAACAGAGTGTAACAGTAGTTTTGACTGTCCATGCTTTTTAAATTCAAAAGAAAAAAGTAATCGAGTTTAAAATGCAAGGAAAATGAAAACATAAGTAAAATTAAAGCTGCAAGCAGCGTTGGGCGGGCCCTCGCACTTGTAAGCGCGTCCGCGCGTGAGCCGGCCGAGTTGCACGTTCTGGAGTTCTGCCGGTGCGGCTGTGAATTTCCTACGCGTTTCCGACGCCGCATGAATGTGCTATATGTCACTTCCTGTGTCCCCTATGTGG
>NW_025732038.1:0-313 GCF_021292245.1 Micropterus dolomieu
CATTTGAAATATTTAAAAATAATGGACAACATTTGAAATATTTAAAAATAATGGACAACATTTGAAATATTTAAAAGTAATTGACAACATTTGAAATACTTAAAAGTAATAGACAACATTTGAAATACTTAAAAGTAATGGACAACATTTGAAATATTTAGCTAAAAGTAATGGACAACATTTGAAATATTTAAAAATAATAGACAACATTTGAAATAGTTAGCTAAAAGTAATGGACAACATTTGAAATATTTAAAAATAATGGACAACATTTGAAATAGTTAGCTAAAAGTAATAGACAACATTTGAAATA
>NW_025732039.1:0-714 GCF_021292245.1 Micropterus dolomieu
CACCTATATCCAGGTACCAAACACACGTCCAGGTACCAAACACACGTCCAGGTACCACGCACACCTGGGTCCAGGGACCACGCACACCTGGGTCCAGGGACCACGCACACCTGGGTCCAGGGACCACGCACACCTTGGTCCAGGTACCACTTATACTTACATCCAGGTACCACGCACACCTATATCCAGGTACCAAACACATATCCAGGTACCACACCCACGTCCAGGGACCACGCACACCTGGGTCCAGGTACCACGCACACCTGGGTCCAGGTACCACGCACACCTGGGTCCAGGTACCAAACACACGTCCAAGTACTTACATCCAGGTACCACGCACACCTGGGTCCAGGTACCACGCACACCTGGGTCCAGGGACCACGCACACCTGGGTCCAGGTACCAAACACACGTCCAAGTACTTACATCCAGGTACCACGCACACCTTGGTCCAGGTACCACGCACACCTGGGTACAGGGACCACGCACACCTGGGTCCAGGTACCAAACACACGTCCAAGTACTTACATCCAGGTACCATGCACACCTTGGTCCAGGTACCACGCACACCTGGGTCCAGGGACCACACACACCTTGGTCCAGGTACCACTTATACTTACATCCAGGTACCACGCACACCTATATCCAGGTACCAAACACACGTCCAGGTACCACGCACACCTGGGTCCAGGTACCAAACACACGTCCAAGTACT
>NW_025732040.1:0-877 GCF_021292245.1 Micropterus dolomieu
CAAACCAGTCAGAACACAGAAACCAGTCTGACAAACCAGTCAGAATTCAGAAACCAGTCAGAACACACAAACCAGTCAGATAAACCAGTCAGAACACACAAACCAGTCAGATAAACCAGTCAGAACACACAAACCAGTCAGACAAACCAGTCAGAACACACAAACCAGTCTGACAAACCAGTCAGACAAACCAGTCAGAACACACAAACCAGTCTGAGAAACCAGTCAGAACACACAAACCAGTCAAACAAACCAGTCAGAACACACAAACCAGTTAGACAAACCAGTCAGAACACAGAAACCAGTCAGACAAACCAGTCAGAACACACAAACCAGTCAGAACACAAACCAGTCAGGCAAAACAGTCAAAACACAGAAACCAGTCAGACAAACCAATCAGAACACACAAACCAGTCAGCACACACAAACCAGTCAGACAGACAGAACACAGAAACCAGTCAGACAAACCAGTCAGCACACACAAACCAGTCTGACAAACCAGTCAGAACACACAAACCAGTCTGACAAACCAGTCAGAACACACAAACCAGTCAGAACACAAACCAGTCAGGCAAACCAGTCAGAACACAGAAACCAGTAAGACAAACCAGTCAGAACACATAAACAAGTCAGACAAAAAGAACACAGATACCAGTCAGACAAACCAGTCAGAACACACAAACCAGTCAGATAAACCAGTCAGAACACACAAACCAGTCAGACAAACCAGTCAGAACACACAAACCAGTCTGACAAACCAGTCAGACAAACCAGTCAGAACACACAAACCAGTCTGAGAAACCAGTCAGAACACACAAACCAGTCAGCACACACAAACCAGTCAGACAGACAGAACACAGAAACCAGTCAGACAAAC
>NW_025732041.1:0-793 GCF_021292245.1 Micropterus dolomieu
GTGTAAATCATCCAAAATTTGACGTAAAATTCAAAATGGCCGACTTCCTGTTGATTTTAGGGCATCGCTCCAAGAGGCTTTTTTGTGCGTCTGGACAAGATACACGTACCACAGAAAATTTGTGCACGTAGGTAAAACGTGCGGCGGGGGCTGCTTCGTTAAAAGTCACTTCCTGTTGCCAGCAGGTGGCGCTATGACTGTCTGTGAATGTCAGCATGTACATGTGTTCAGGGCGGGACTCTCATCCTACATGTACAGTTTGGTCCAGATGTGAGCATGTACACTGAAGTTACGACAACTTCCGTGTCATGGCGAAGAGCTGATCTTTGACGCCACGCCACGGACACGCCCATTGACGAAAACTTGCAAATAGCACAACTTTTCATCTTCAATGCCTTTAGAAGGCACAGCACAAATTTGAGGTCGGTCGGACTAAATCCCTAGGAGGAGTTCGTTAAAGTACGAAGTGTGTAAATCATCCAAAATTTGACATAAAATTCAAAATGGCCGACTTCCTGTTGATTTTAGGACACCCTAACAAGAACTGAAAATGGAAACCCTGGCATTAAAACATTCAATCTTTATACTTTTTCTTTATCCCACTCTTTTTAGGGCCCGAGCACGACCGTGTGAGGTCCCTATTGAATCTGCTCGGATTATTAGGGCCCGAGCACGACCGTGCGAGGTCCCTATTGAATCTGCTCGGATTATTTTTAGGGCCCGAGCACGACCGTGTGAGGTCCCTATTGAATTTGCTCGGATTATATATTTAGGGCCCGAGCACGACCGTGTG
>NW_025732042.1:0-910 GCF_021292245.1 Micropterus dolomieu
ACACCTAAAACAGTCTAAAACCAAGTCAACTAAAATAAGGTAAAAGAATGCTCTAAAAAGAGCAATAAAATCTACAAAAAAAGTTAGAAAGGTGAATAAAACACACTTACCTTGTCTTGTTTGGCCTGGTCGAGATGTTATTCCGGCAGAGTACAGGTAAGCAGTCCTCTGAACCAATGAATTCCTTTGTGTGAAACAATTTCAACTACAACAAAGTTGAAATTTTCTTCACAAGGAATAATGTGAGTATCCTCCCAAAAAACCTGGTAACACTTAGCCACAAACAGGCAAAAGTTTTATCCAGACACAGGAGGCGATCGCAGTCTTAGCCAAAAGGCCGAGAAGCGATAACCCCAACTGGTTGCTTCCAGCGCCCGCCTCCCGGAGCAGTTCTCCCCCTGCAGTGGTTTCAACTGCGCATAACAACGGCTGCGTCTCAGCACCTCCGCCCGAGCGCTCCTCGTCGCACCTCTCAACCTCGGCGAGGGCGGCGTTTTATTTCCTTTTCACAAACGCACGAGGCTCGGCCACACGGCAGAGCCTGCCAAAAATAGTTTTAACTCATTGGCGTCCCTCTCCACGGAAGTCTTTAGTAAAAGGCGAAAGACTTGTACGTTATGAAGAGAAACCCGAGTAAGTACAGGCCCCTCCTCCAGAGCCGCCGACGAGCCTAGTCGTCCCGGTCACTACCCTCACGGTAAGCCTCACTCTGCCTCTCGAGTCCCAAGTACCAGGCCACACCCGTTCCCCTACCCCTCCCCAGGTCATGGCAGGCTCTATCCAATCGGGCTGCGGAGAGACGAAGGCCTGGCTTTTGGACAGAGGCTACCGAACGACTCGGGCTCTTGTAGCCTCTCGATGACGAGTGAGAGAAAGGGAGGGGAAATGGGGCCGATCGCTTCTCGGCCTT
>NW_025732043.1:0-2392 GCF_021292245.1 Micropterus dolomieu
CTGTTTGGCTTGTACTGAAGCCACATCCATAAAGCCAGTCAGCAGGGAATCTTTCTCTTTGAGTTCCTCTGAAAGTCGTCGGATGTCTTCCATAAGGTCAGCAATCTTCTTGTTCGCTTTCTTAAGGAGTGAGCAGTCCTCATGGGGCAGAGTTATTTCGGCTATCAGAGATCTTGTGACAAGATGATGCAAGGCAATATACCAGAACAGTACTCCTACAGCCCCTACTTCCAGTGGGGTCGTTGGCCAGGGTCATCGATACCGCTGGTTCGTTAGTGTTCCTTGTTGCTGTGACGACAGTCGTTACAGTCGTTAAGACTACCTGTGGCCGAGACTGAACGACCATCGTTGGTATCTTCACCTGAGGCCAATAGGTTACGTTTGTTGAGTTTCCTGGGAAGTGATGAAAGGACAGCATTGTAAGTGGGGGATAAGTGGTGGCGTAGACCCCCTCCTCTGTTCAATGACGGCTTAACGGACGGATTACAACGTTGATTTATCTTTACTCAAGCTTCTCAGCATCTAGCTTCCGTGCTAGATACATGAACACAAACATTTCAACATGTTGCTTCATATAGTTTTCATTTTAAATTTTCTTTAAGATGCAATATTTTTTGCTTCTTTTAGCAACTCGGTTCTTGCTGTAGGGTCAAAATTAACATGCTGTTCATGGCGAGCAGTTTTTCTTTACTTGGGAGTGGCATCTGGTAAAACAGTTATAATTAATCAAATATTACTAATATTGGATAGTTACCAAGTGATTGAACATGTTCTAAATATTTTTTGGGGCCTTTTTCTCATGATATTGTACAAATTGGTACATTATTGTCTATGAAGATTCTCAGTCATCCATCTCATAGTTATCCAACGAAGGTTAAAGTCAAGGGCAACTGGACTTGGTTGAAGATACTGGAAGACGTTTCGTCCCTCATGCAAAGGACTTCCTCAGTTCTGGCTGACTGGCAGGGAAACTCAGCTATTTAACATCAGTGGGGTCGTTGGCCAGGGTCATCGATACCGCTGGTTCGATAGTGTTCCTGGTTGCTGTAACGACAGTCGTTACAGTCGTTGGGACTACTGGCGGCCAAGACTGAACGACCATCGTTGGTATCTTCACCTGAGGTCAATAGGTTACGTTTGTTGAGTTTCCTGGGAAGTGATGAAAGGACAGCATTGTAAGTGGGGGATAAGTGGTGGCGTAGACCCCCTCCTCTGTTCAATGACGGCTTCTCGACCCTGGTGTAGATGGCTTCCTTGACACCTCTTTCAAACCATCCATCTTCTCTGTCTAAAATGTGCACCTGGTGGTCCTCAAACGAGTGTCCTCTGTCCTTCAGATGTAAGTAGACTGCAGAGTCTTGACCTGAGGAGTTGGCCCTTCTGTGTTGAGCCATGCATTTGTGGTACATTATTCAACTTCCTGTCAATGGATTTCAACATAAAAGTCCCAAAGTGGTCATTTGTTGATGGTCGCACCACATGATATTTCATAAAATGGACATTATCGGACAAAGTTTGCTTGTGTATTATTATGGAAATATAATATGATATAATATAAATTATATAAATATAATATAGATGCTTTGCGATTTTGAAGAGGACTACAAAACACTTCGGAAATCATGCCAAATAGGGCAAAACACAAGGAACCAATGTGCTATGTGTTTGAGACTAAATGCAAGATGGTAAAGTCTGAGGTTTGGGACTCCCAGCCCACCGTGATCCACAGGCCTCTGTAATGTCCACAATTTTAGTTAGGGACGTTTGTTATTCCACAG
Source organism: Micropterus dolomieu (assembly GCF_021292245.1). NCBI lineage: Eukaryota > Metazoa > Chordata > Actinopteri > Centrarchiformes > Centrarchidae > Micropterus > Micropterus dolomieu. The sequence goes on from NW_025732043.1 coordinate 1,779, forward strand.
AAAAGTGCTACAGGTCCTGTCAAATTGTTTAAAGTATGCCTGAGGGATTTTAACTGGGAGAGCTTGCAACAGATAATTAAACTTAGGGGCACATGTCATTTTTATTACATTGGCTTTGCCCCATAAAGACAGAAAAAGAAGAGCCCAGCGTTCAGTATCAGTCTTGAAATTTTCCAATAGGGGCTCGAAATTACACTTAATCATATCGGAAAAATTCAGAGGGAATGTAATCCCCAGATAGGTCATGCCTTTTTTTAGGCCAGGTAAAATGACAAGACTGGATATCCAGAAATTTTAGAGAAACAGTCAACCGTACGGAGCAGAGAGGGCAAAGAATGAACTGGCTCGGAGACGAGCAGGAGAATGTCATCAGCATACAACATTAATTTCTGAACTGTTTGGTCTATCTGGATGCCTTTAAAGTTTGGGTCCTTCCAAATGGCCTCCACTAAAGGCTCGAGGGCGAGCGCAAAGTGCCCCTACTGAGGACGAATGAAGGGGAAATAAAACCATTCGAGGAGACACATTGGATGTAAAGAAGTTTGATCCAGTTGATAAACTTGTTGCCAAATCCAAAGTTCTCTAGGGTGGAGAACAGATAACACCCCCCCCCC
>NW_025732043.1:2412-4833 GCF_021292245.1 Micropterus dolomieu
CCCCCCCCCCTCCCCCCCCATTATGTACAGTATACAAGTAGTATGTCCCTGAATCTCCGACAGTATTAACACCACTCTTCCCCCCTCATCTGTGCACTGCACTAATCTTGGTGGGCATTTAATGTATTCCAATGCTGCAACCCCATGGCTGACAAAGACAAGTGCATCATTATCATTAAAGCAAACACATAGAAACAAAGAAAAACAGAACAAAAATTTAATCTCAGACGACCTATTGTCATCAGCTGGCATCTCCCGAACATGATGCCCCGAACATGAATTATTCTTAGGACCTTGACCCTTTAACTTAACGGCAACTCCAGAGACAGAGCACCGCACTGTGGTGTTATCATTACAGTTACTCTCAGTACCAAAGACAGGAAATATCAGACAATGTGTGCAAACGTGAAGCCATACTACTTTAAGCAATCACACGTTAAAATACGCGTTTCCCACATGAAAGGCCATATCGCCCAGCCTAGTTGAGAGAAATACTTAATCCTCTTTTACCCTCCTGCACTTGAATATGTAACTATATGAAAAACTAAATATGGTAAAGGTCTGTGCAATATCATGATATTGTACTGTATTTTTATACATGCAGATGCATATTATAAATTTTTTTACAATATGGTAACATAATTGCAGTAATACTGTTTATTTTAGATACATAGGCCTACAGTCAAGGTAAAGGTCTCTGTGATTGTCATATACTGTCTACAGGACAAATGGGTAACTTTGTGGAGGAGCTAGACACACTGCTGTCTTCAATCCCAGAGCATGACTGTCCCCTACTTGTCCTCGGTGACATGAACATTCACTTAGACAATTCAAACTCAGCAGACTTCCTGTCTCTGATTCAGTCCTTTGATCTAATACGGGTTCTCAGCCCCCCGACCCACAAAGCTGGCAAGGTGCTTGACCCCGTTCTTGTCCGAAACTGTGCCACAGAGTGCCTAACAGTCACACCTCTACATGTGTCTGACCACTATTTCATTCAGTTCACGGTATGCCTACAGGAAAAGCCCATTCTTCCAACACCATTGGTTTCACACCGCTGCAACCTCCGCAACCTGTCTCTCGCTCACTTTGCCTCAGTGGTAGCTTCCGCTCTACCCTCCCTCGACACATTTTCCTCACTTGAGGTCAATGATGCCACACAATCTCTGTGCTCTACACTAAGCTCGTGCCTGGATAGCCTGTGTCCTCTATCCACCAAGCCTGCTCGCCCAAACCATCCCCAACCGTGGCTAACTGATGCTATCCGTGGGCTCCGTACTGATCTCAGAGCAGCTGAAAGAAAATGGCGAAAAACCAAAGACCCCGCCAAAAGTCAGTGGCGCCAGTGCTGCCAAAACTGCGTTCTATAATGACAGAATAAACAGTGCCACTGACTCAAGGAAATTATTTTCCACTTTTAAAGCGCTACTAAATCCTCCTCCACCTCCACCACCCATAAACTTGTCTGCTGATACCTTTGCTGCCTTCTTCACAGGCAAAGTGGAGGCTATAACTAGCCAATTCTCTGAAACACTCAAACTCAACCATTGTATCACTCCTACTACATCTTTTCCTCTGCCCTCCCAGGTCAGTGGTTGTTCACTCTCCTCGTTTACTCCTCTCACAGAGAGCGAAGTATCAGAACTCTTGACCCGTAGCCGTCCAACTACATGCCCACTGGAACCGATTCCTACAAATCTCCTCCAAGCCATATCTCTTACCGTGGTCCCGACAATCACTCATGTGATAAATACTTCTCTGGCTTCAGGAACCTTCCCGACCACTTTCAAAAGGGCTCGGGTTACACCCTTGCTCAAAAAGCCCTCACTTGACCCAACTCAAGGTGAGAACTATCGACCAGATGTCTCTTCTACCTTTTTTATCCAAAACTATGAACGGGCAGTAATCAAACAGGTCTCAGAATTCCTCTCAGGGAATGACCTCCTAGATCCATATCAGTCTGGTTTTAAGAGTGCCCACTCTACTGAAACGGCTCTTCAGAAGCCCTAAGGTCAGCTAAAGCTGCAGCCCAATCCTCCGTTCTTATCCTGCTTGACCTATCAGCTGCCTTTGACACAGTCAACCACAGGATCCTGCTATCCGCTCTCTCAGCAATGGGCATCTCGAGTAAAGCACTCCTGTGGTTCGAATCCTATCTCTCGGGGCGTTCCTACAATGTTTTGTGGCAAGGACAATTATCCTCCTCCCACTGCCTCTCCACAGGGGTGCCCCAAGGTTCAGTGCTTGGGCGCAGCAGCGTGTCTGGTTTTTGATCAGCCCAAAAGGACTCATGTCACTCCATTACTCAGTGACCTCCACTGGCTCCCCGTGGCCTCCAGAATCAAATTCAAGTCACTAATGCTTGCATACAGAGTGACTACTGGGTCTGCACCCATCTACCTAAACTCCATAATACAAACT
>NW_025732044.1:0-402 GCF_021292245.1 Micropterus dolomieu
TGAGTATTTACACTCTGAGGTCCTCCCGTTGGAGGAAGGCTGACCAGCTGCTTGTGTGTTTTGGGTCCCCCAGGGCCGGGCTCCCTGCACCCAAACATACTATTAGCAACTGGATTGTTCAGACTATGTCCCTGGCCTATCAGGTGCGCGGTTTGCCTTCACCTGTGGCTGTGAGGGCTCATTCTACCAGAGGCATGGCGGCCTCTCGAGCCCTCCTTTCCGGGGGCACTCGTGCGCTCTCCTCTTAGTCGTGCCACTTTTTTGCACACTGGGGCATGCGGGGTTTTCGGCACGGTTTAGTGGGTATCTCGTTCCCATAGTGTCGTAACCGACGCAGTTCGAGTTCCCTCGAAGGGGAACGTCTCGGGTTACATATGTAACCCTGGTTCCCCGAGAAGGGGA
>NW_025732045.1:0-369 GCF_021292245.1 Micropterus dolomieu
GGAGGAGGAGGAAGAAGAGGAGGAGGAGGAGGAGAGGGAGGAGGAGGAGGAAGAAGAAGAGGAGGAGGAGGAGGAGGAGGAGGAAGAAGAAGAGGAGGAGGAGGAGGAAGAGGAGGAAGAAGAGGAGGAGGAAGAAGAAGAGGAGGAGGAAGAAGAAGAGGAGGAGGAGGAGGAAGAGGAGGAGGAGGAAGAAGAGGAGGAGGAAGAAGAAGAGGAAGAGGAGGAGCAGGAGGAGGAGGAGGAGGAGGAGGAAGAAGAGGAGGAGGAAGAAGAAGAGGAGGAGGAGGAGGAGGAAGAAGAAGAGGAGGAGGAGGAGGAGGAGGAGGAGGAGGAAGAAGAAGAGGAGGAGGAGGAGGAAGAGGAGGAGGA
>NW_025732046.1:0-1343 GCF_021292245.1 Micropterus dolomieu
AAATCATTCTATCAAGAACATAATGCCACCAGTTAATGAATTCCTGCTCTCCATTGTACTTTTCTATTTCACTAATAACTAAAAAAGTCCATCTAAAACCACACTGTAGTGGCTAAGATAACATGTAGATTGTGCTCTGCGCTGTGAGGCCAGCCTGCTCTCTAAATATCGGCATTGGCCATTGAAAAACACATATGGGTCGACATCTATTGCTGTGTTGTAGTTACCGGTCACCTTTACATATGTGAGACGAGCTCCAGCTGCCTCTTTAGCACAGTCGGCAGACATTTCCAAAAACTAAGTTAATCAACAGTTGCAACTGTGACAGTTCATCTGAATCAAAAATATCTCATTTTTGGGCCTCGTTGGCGCAGTAGGACAACATGACAGCATAGATGATGGTTGTACGTAGCGCCAAAAGTAGAGTTGAAACGGAATTTCATCTGAATCAAAAATGCCTAATTTTTGGGCCTCGTTGGCGCAGTAGGCAGCGCGTCAGTCTCATAATCTGAAGGTCGTGAGTTCGAGCCTCACACGGGGCAGGTTTTTAAGGTCAGAGGACAACATGACAGGATAGATGATGGTTGTACGTAGCGCCAAAAGTAGAGTTCCATTGGGTTTTCATCAAGATTGAAATCATTCTATCAAGAACATAATGCCACCAGTTAATGAATTCCTGCTCTCCATTGTACTTTTCTATTTCACTAATAACTAAAAAAGTCCATCTAAAACCACACTGTAGTGGCTAAGATAACATGTAGATTGTGCTCTGCGCTGTGAGGCCAGCCTGCTCTCTAAATATCGGCACTGGCCATTGAAAAACACATATGGGTCGACATCTATTGCTGTGTTGTTGTTACCGGTCACCTTTACATATGTGAGACGAGCTCCAGCTGCCTCTTTAGCACAGTCGGCAGACATTTCCAAAAACTAAGTTAATCAACAGTTGCAACTGTGACAGTTCATCTGAATCAAAAATATCTCATTTTTGGGCCTCGTTGGCGCAGTAGGCAGCGCGTCAGTCTCATAATCTGAAGGTCGAGAGTTCGAGCCTCACACGGGGCAGGTTTTTAAGGTCAGAGGACAACATGACAGGATAGATGATGGTTGTACGTAGCGCCAAAAGTAGAGTTCCATTGGGTTTTCATCAAGATTGAAATCATTCTATCAAGAACATAATGCCACCAGTTAATGAATTCCTGCTCTCCATTGTACTTTTCTATTTCACTAATAACTAAAAAAGTCCATCTAAAACCACACTGTAGTGGCTAAGATAACATGTAGATTGTGCTCTGCGCTGTGAGGCCAGCCTGCTCTCTAAATATCGGCACTGGCCATTGAAA
>NW_025732047.1:0-548 GCF_021292245.1 Micropterus dolomieu
CTGAACTACTCGCCATTGGGCAAAAATTTCTATACAAGATGTCTGTCTGATAGTGCTGTAGCTAAATTTAAGGATGCGATTCCATCAGCTCTAAATTCATTATCTAGTCACAAAGTAACGGAGGACTCCTATGCTAATTTCAGTCCCTCCCAAATCGATCATCTTGTTGATAGTGCTGCAGGCTCGCTGCGAATGACACTCGACTCTGTAGCCCCTCTAAAAAAGAAAATACTAAAACAAAGACGGTTAGCTCCATGGTATAATACTGAAACTCGCAAATTAAAGCAAATATCACGGAAACTTGAGAGGAATTGGCGTTCCACCAAACTGGAAAATTGTCGTTTAATTTGGCAAGATAGTCTTAAAACTTATAGGAAGGCCCTCCGTAATGCCAGAGCAGCGTACTATTACGATTGTTACCATTAACACTATTATAAATATCTGTACCATTTTTCATTTAGTCTATAGCAACATCACCTTTACTGTCTGTACCTCTGTGTGGATATTGTGTAGGCTGCCTCCCTCCCCCCTCTCTCTCTCTCTCTCTC
>NW_025732048.1:0-677 GCF_021292245.1 Micropterus dolomieu
CTACAATGGCCTCACTGTATAATACAGTATACCTGATAAACAACTTTAGACACAAATGTTTCTTCTTAAGCTAAGTGAGTGTGCTTGGCGGTCTAGCCAATACACACTGAGAAGGTGGTTTCCAGTGACCTTTGGGGTCATATTTGGTACTTTCTGTTGTGTGAGACAGAGCAGTCATAGGACTAAGTGTTTAGTTAGACTTCAGATTTACAAACAAGAAATGTCTATTTGAACACCCACATTTGGCTGAACAGACCTCAGTCGCACTCTGGCAATATCTGGCTAATCAAACTTTCAAATCAGCATCTCGACCCTTTGGAACCAGGTTCTCTACAATGGCCTCACTCTATAATACAGCATACCAGAAAACAACTTTAGAGACAAATGTTTCTTCTTAAGCCGATACACACTGAGAAGGTGGTTTCCAGTGACCTTTGGGGCATATTTGGCACTTTCTGTTGTGTGAGACAGAGCGGTCATAGGACTAAGTGTTTAGTTAGACTTCAGATTTACAACCTGGAATTAGCCATTCGATACACCCATTGAACATACCTCAGTCCCACTCTGGCAATATCTGGCTAATCAAACTTTCAAATCAGCATCTCGACCCTTTGGAACCAAGTTCTCTACAATGGCCTCACTGTATAATACAGTATACCTGATAAACAACTTTAGAC
>NW_025732049.1:0-729 GCF_021292245.1 Micropterus dolomieu
CACACCTGTACACACTCATCATTAGCTTTTTTCTATTCAGCAGGCGCTCTGTATGTTGTTTGAAGAAAGCTCCAGTCCTACGAGCAGTATGTCTTACCTGAAGAAGAAGTCTACCAGCATGTCCGGCAACCAGATGTACAGAAGGTGTGTTTTTTTCTTGCCCTCGGTACATCACGGATGGAGATTCTCATGAGATGTGTGTCTCATGTTTGGGGATGGAGCACGCCCGGGCAGCTCTCGAGGGGGCTTCCTGCGCCCGTTGCGAAGCCCTTTCCGTGCGGGTACTGAGGTACAGCATGGCTGTCTTTTCCGAGGATGGCCGGATGTGTTTTCCCCGTGGTGTGGGCCCTGCGGCCGCTGAGGCGGCCCGGCGGCTTCACTCATGGGGTTCACAGCGTGATCTGTCGGAGGATTTCGGGACGGCTGAGGCTTTTTCCCGACCTTCATCCGCTGGCTCCGACGCTTCCTTTCCTCGTTCGGGAGCCCGTTCTCGGCTTCTCCCGCTCGCGGTTTGGATTCGGAGACGCTGCAGCAATGCCCAGCGCAGTGGACGATGACTTCCGGGTGTCGGGGCGGCGTCATCTGGCGGCGCCCGACTATGACGTGCTGCTGGAGGTGGTGACTAGAGCCCTGGCTAAGCTCAACATCAACTGGCCACAGGAGGAGCAGACACCACAGGCTAGTGGTAAGCTTGATGAAAGGTTTCTTAAGCACCACACGCCACCTCCA
>NW_025732049.1:749-1838 GCF_021292245.1 Micropterus dolomieu
ACGCCACCTCCACGCCGGTCTCTGCCATTCTTTCCTGATTTACATGATGAACTGATTAATCATGGGGCAGACCCTTCTCTACACGGCTTTCCACACCCTGATCACTGAACTACAGTAATGTGATGGGGGTTAGGGACCGTGGTTATGGGAGGATGCCATAACCCAAGTCAGCTGAGGCTGCCAGGCGTAGGTCCCTTCCCTCTACGAGCTCCTACGGAGAGGAGAGGAAGCAGAGTGTCGCTTCTCAGCCGTCTGAGAGACGCGATCTGAGGACCGTCATCCAGTCCCGACGGAGCTCAGGGAAGACCGGGGTAGGGGAGTCTTTCTCCCCTCCCCCCCCCCCACCCCCCCACCCCCCCCGGAGGCCGACCAAGGTCCCCTCCGCCGTGGCAACAGGTGATGTTATCCCGCCGTTTACACGTTCAGGACGCACCTGCCACCATCGAGTCCACGCCGTACTGCCTGCCCCGAGGGTCTGCAGTCAGGCGGTGTCCCTCACTCACCGTGGATCTTCGGCGGCTCCACCCCGCCGTTCTGGGGCTTCAGGGGTCCACCAGAAGATCACACGAGACACCGACCACCAGCCCCGAGGGGCTGGTTCCGTTGGCAGACTTTGCAGAGGCTTGGCGGAGCCTGACGAACATTTCTCCGTGGGTCCTGCGCACTGCCATAGATGGGTATCGACTACAGTTCAAAACCCGCTCTCCAAATTCAACAGAAGAGAGGGGGTGGTTTGGACTGTGGTCCGCCCGGAGCAAGGTCCGGTGTTGGGACAGGAAGTTCGTACTCTGCTGAGGAAAGGGGCCGTGGAACGTGTCTCCCCCCCAGACAGAGACGCCGGTTCTACAGCCGGTACTTCATAGTCCCCAAGAAGGACGGAGGGCTGCGTGCCCTATTTTGGATCTGCGGGTTCTAACCGGTCTCTGAGGAGATTCAGGTTCAAGATGCTCATCATCCCCGCCATCATGACGCACATCCAATCTGAGGATTAGTTCGTCACGATAGATCTAAAGGACGCCTATTTCCAGGTCTCCATCCGTCCTTCTCACAGGAAGTTCCTGAGGTTTGCCTTCGGGGGTGTGGCTTACC
>NW_025732050.1:0-584 GCF_021292245.1 Micropterus dolomieu
TGTCATCGGCGGGTGAAGCGTGTCTTTGGCAGGTGAAGCGTGTCTTCAGAAGGTGAAGCGTGTCCTCGGCAGGTGAAGCGTGTCCTCGGCAGGTGAAAAATGTCTTCAGAAGGTGAAGCGTGTCTTCAGAAGGTGAAGCGTGTCTTCAGAAGGTAAAGCGTGTCATCGGCATGTGAAGCGTGTCTTTGGCAGGTGAAGCGTGTCTTCAGAAGGTGAAGCGCGTCTTTGGCAGGTGAAGCGTGTCTTCAGAAGGTGAAGCATGTCCTCGGCAGGTGAAGCGCGTCTTCAGAAGGTGAAGCGCGTCTTCAGAAGGTGAAGCGCTTCTTTGGCAGGTGAAGCGTGTCTTCAGAAGGTGAAGCGGGTCTTCAACAGGTGAAGCGCGTCTTCAGAAGGTGAAGCGCGTCTTCAGAAGGTGAAGCGTGTCCTCGGCAGGTGAAGCGTGTCCTTGTGTCCTCACAGAGCAGCTGCAGTAATCAATAGATTCTGGCGTCTTTCGCAGGTGAAGCGCATCTTTCGCAGGTGAAGCGTGTCCTCGGCAGGTGAAGCGTGTCCTCGGCAGGTGAAGCGTGTCCTCGGCAGGTGAA
>NW_025732051.1:0-1018 GCF_021292245.1 Micropterus dolomieu
CATACCACAAACTGTATCTCCATCCAAGAATACAATCTGTCATACCAAAAACTGTATCCTAATTCTAATAAAAAAACATAACCTGATTCCAAGAACACAATCTATCATACCACTTACTGTATCTAATTCCAACAATACAATCTTTCATTCCACAAACCCTATCCTGATTTCAAGAATACAATCTGTCATACCAAAAACTGCATCCTAATTCTAATAAAACAAACGTGACCTGATTCCAAGAACACAATCTATCATACCACAAACTGTATCTAATTCCAAGAACCCAATCTGTCATACCAAAAACTGCATCCCAATTCTAAGCATCCAATCTGTCATACAAAAAACTGTATCCTAATTCTAATAAAAAAAACATAACCTGATTCCAAGAACACAATCTATCATACCACTTACTGTATCTCCATCCAAGAATTCAATCTATCATACCACAAACTGTATCCTAATTCTAATAAAAAAACATAACCTGATTCCAAGAACACAATCTATCATACCACTTACTGTATCTAATTCCAAGAATACAATCTGTCATACCAAAAACTGCATCCTAATTCTAATAAAACAAACGTGACCTGATTCCAAGAACACAATCTATCATACCACATACTGAATCTAATTCCAAGAACACAATCTATCATACCACATACTGAATCTAATTCCAAGAACACAATCTATCATACCACATACTGAATCTAATTCCAAGAACACAATCTATCATACCACAAACTGTATCTAATTCCAAGAACACAATCTATCATACTACATACTGTATCTAATTCCAAGAACACAATCTTTCATACCAAAAACCATATTCTGGCTGTGTTTGAAACGGAAGGTAGTTGCCTCGCTGCCGCGATACCGTAGTAGACAGCTGCCTCAGAAGGCATCACTTTCAAGTGAAGGCAGCTCTGTTTACATTAGTTTCAAACAGCCTTCTAGGGCAGCACTTACGGCAACGTGTGACGTCAGCACGGCGTCTTGCGTCTCTTCTGGCTGTCGGAAG
>NW_025732052.1:0-889 GCF_021292245.1 Micropterus dolomieu
GGAAGCCAGGCTTGGCAGGGCCTGCTTAGGACTCGGACGGGAGAGCGTCTGATCCTGGCTAGGGACTTCCAGGCGGACTGGATCCTTTTCCTGAATGTCCACCCAGGAATGAGCGTCTGTTTGTGAGTGAGGACCTCCGGCTGAAGGTGGCCTTGTCGCTGTACCCATACCCGGGAACGGGTGCCTATTCCTGTCTGTGGACTGCAAGCGTGAACGGTGTCCCGGTTCCTGGATGTTTACCCAGGAATCAGTGCCTGTGGATTCCAAGTGACTCTGGAGCACCTTGGACATTATGGGCAGAATACGTTTTTTGCCAATTAGCCGTAGAACATCTTTTGAAGGGCCGTTTGGGGGTTCCTGAGTGGCTTACGGCCACACCGCTCTGGGAGCGCCCGATCTCGGAAGCTAAGCAGAGCAGGGCCTGGTTAGTACTTGGACGGATGACCGCCTGGGAATAACCGGTGCTGTAAGCCTTTTTCGCTTCGCCTTCGAAAAACGGCAGAGGCCCCTCCGTTAATCGAGTATTTTTGAACGTCTCTTTAGGAAACAGCAGGGGGCGCTGCTGCTGCTGATGCTGCTGCTGCTTCTTTTTCTCCCTATCCTGTACACAGTGCTGTGTAAATGTTACATCGTGTTTTGAAGGCCCTTCTGGGGTGTGCAAAGGCAGCTTACGGCCATTCCGGCCTGGGACTGCCCGATCTCGCCTGATCTCGGAAGCCAGGCTTGGCAGGGCCTGCTTAGGACTTGGACGGGAGAGCGTCTGATCCTGGCTAGGGACTTCCAGGCGGACTGGATCCTTTTCCTGAATGTCCACCCAGGATTGAGCGTCTGTTTGTGAGTGAGGACCTCCGGCTGAAGGTGGCCTTGTCGCTGTACCCATACCCGGGAA
>NW_025732053.1:0-816 GCF_021292245.1 Micropterus dolomieu
GCCGTTGTTATGCGCAGTTGAAACCACTGCGCCACGGCAGGGGGAGAACTGCTCCGGGAGGTGGGCGCTGGAAGCAACCAGTGGGGGTTATCGCTTCTCGGCCTTTTGGCTAAGACTGCGATCGCCTCCTGTGTCTGGATAAAACTTTTGCCTGTTTGTGGCTAAGTGTTACCAGGTTTTTGGGAGGATACTCACATTATTCCTTGTGAAGAAAATTTCAACTTTGTTGTAGTTGAAATTGTTTCACACAAAGGAATTCATTGGTTCAGAGGACTGCTTACCTGTACTCTGCCGGAATAACATCTCGACCAGGCCAAACAAGACAAGGTAAGTGTGTTTTATTCACCTTTCTAACTTTTTTTTTTTTTAGATTTTATTACTCTTTTTAGAGCATTCTTTTACCTTATTTTAGTTGACTTGGTTTTAGACTGTTTTAGGTGTTTTAGCTTCCTTTTACCACTTTTACGTTGTGGTGCCTCCACCATGGCGGCCAACCATGCCGGCATGAGGAGGCACCACAGTGTCAGATTTACATTCAAAGAAAAAGATGGGACAACCCTTGTTATGTCAAGGCTTGACTTCTCAAGGAAAATGATCCAGAACATTTTGAAATTCTCCCCGCAGGTTATAAATTGTATTTTGACTCTGCCATTTGGAAAAGGATTCGATGTGAGTTTTGTCTCTGCTGCCGTGTTCAGAGATTTCTGGACACGCTTCGAAAATGAAAAACCCCAGTTTACTGCATTTAATGTTGAGAAACTGACTGATAATGCCGCTAAAACGGTAATTGTCAGAATGTTCAATGAGACTGTGAAT
>NW_025732054.1:0-482 GCF_021292245.1 Micropterus dolomieu
TTCTGGCAGACAGCTGAGGATCAAACCTCCACTTACAGCCGCTACGTCAGCCTGCAGCTTCCACCTCCACCCCCAGACTGTAACAGTTGTTTCTGCCAGAGCCCTGCAGGTGCTGCCTCCACCTGCAGATTCTGGAAGACAGCTGAGGATCAAACCTCCACTTACAGCCACTACGACAGCCTGCAGCTTCCACCTCCACCCCCAGCAGACTGTAACAGTTGTTTCTGCCAGAGCCCTGCAGGTGCTGCCTCCACCTGCAGATTCTGGCAGACAGCTGAGGATCAAACCTCCACTTACAGCTGCTACGTCAGCCTGCAGCTTCCACCTCCACCCCCAGACTGTAACAGTTGTTTCTGCCAGAGCCCTGCAGGTCCTGCCTCCACCTGCAGATTCTGGCAGACAGCTGAGGATCAAACCTCCACTTACAGCCGCTACGACAGCCTGCAGCTTCCACCTCCACCCCCAGACTGTAACAGTTGTTT
>NW_025732055.1:0-924 GCF_021292245.1 Micropterus dolomieu
TTTTCACCCTGGAATAGTTAATTCATCAACATGGGTCTGTAATCATTTTAGTTTGTCTCATCATCAGTGATACCAAAGCATTCTGTGTAGAAGAAGACTTCCTTGTGGAGTGCCTTACTGTACAGAAATAGCCTCAATTAAACACCATGATCTGAATTAACTGTGTTTTATTAATAACAGGAGTAATATTGTAACTTGTCATTAGATTGTGTTGTCAGTGTCCACTTGGTGGCGCTGCTGTTCAGTAAAAGGAGGAGCTGCAGTGAGTAAATCTTCAGAGGAGCTGTCAGGTTTTTGTACAGAGTTTTGGTGTTTCCTGTCACTGTGGGCCTCACAGCACAGTAGTACACAGCAGAGTCTGTCACTGCAGCAGAGGAGATCTGCAGATTTATCTCTTTTTGCTCCACTTGAATCTTTAGTCCAGGTTTTTGATTATTTCCTACTTTTCCTGAAGCAGAGTGTGAAATGAGGAACTGGGGTGGTTTTCCTGGATATTGTCGATACCAGAAGAAATAATCACTAGATGACAGTTTAGAGTATGTGAAGGACAGAGTAACAGAGCTGCCTTCTAAAGTGAACTCTTCATTCCTGACTGCAGTGAGTTCTTCACAGCTGACACCTGAAGGAAGAGATAACTCTGTTATTTCATGTTGTAAAAGACTCAACAAATGAATCCCATCCAGAAAAGTTAGTAATGAAACTTTCTCAGCAGGATCTCACATACCTGTTAGAATGGATAGTAACAGTAGAGAAAGTACATAATAGTCCAATGACAGCATGTTGAATAAAGGGAATGTTTCTGCTTTGTGTATTGAACTCTGCTGAATATGGAAGTTCCTCTCTCTTCTATAGTTCACTAACAGCTTAGCTCCTCCCTCAATCTCTCCGTCTCCTCGCAGCTCTGTAGGTTATAGTGGCTTCTAG
>NW_025732056.1:0-1313 GCF_021292245.1 Micropterus dolomieu
ACAGAATTGGCATAACATATCTTTGTCTGTGTGTTTTACCTTCTAGCGCTGGATGTGGACAAGTTAAGCTTGTCTGAACATATCAAGCAATGAAACCCATCTCGGCTTCTTGTTTTGTCAGTCGGACACAAACATAAAGCACCTCCTTCGAGCCGGAGTTGAACCAGCGACCTAAGGATTTCTGACATTATGAATCTACAGTCCTCCGCTCTACCAACTGAGCTATCGAAGGGAACGCATCACTTTTGAGAACACCCAATAACAAGGACATGGACATAACAGAAACCTTTATTACACTGTGGAAATGCTTGTTTAAAACTGGTTCATTGTTGACTAAAGTCAGACTTACCTGCTTGAAATAATTGCAGAAGAACTACACAGAATTAGAAGAACATGTCTCTGTGTTTCACCTGCTAGCGCTGGATGTGGACAAGCTCAGCTTGTCTGAACATATCAAGCAAAGAAACCCATCTTAGCTTCTAAAGAATATCAGAAGAACTACACAGAATTAGCAGAACATGTTTCTGTGTCTGCGTTTCACCTGCTAGCGCTGGATGTGGACAAGCTAAGCTTGTCTGAACATTTCAAGCAAAGAAACCCATCTCGGCTTCTAAATAATTGCAGACGAACTACACGGAATTAGCAGAACATGTCTCTGTGTTTTACCTTCTAGCGCTGGATGTGGACATGCTAAGCTTGTCTGAACATATCAAGCAAAGAAACCCATCTCGGCTTCTAAATAATTGCAGAAGAACTACACGGAATTAGCAGAACATGTCTCTGTGTTTTACCTTCTAGCGCTGGATGTGGACATGCTAAGCTTGTCTGAACATATCAAGCAAAGAAACCCATCTCGGCTTCTAAATAATTGCAGAAGAACTACACGGAATTAGCAGAACATGTCTCTGTGTTTTACCTTCTAGCGCTGGATGTGGACAAGCTAAGCTTGTCTGAACATATCAAGCAAAGAAACCCATCTCGGCTTCTAAATAATTGCAGAAGATTTACAGAGAATTGGCATAACATATCTTTGTCATAAAGCACCTCCTTCGAGCCGGAGTTGAACCAGCGACCTAAGGATTTCTGACATTATGAATCTACAGTCCTCCGCTCTACCAACTGAGCTATCGAAGGGAACGCATCACTTTTGAGAACACACAATAACAAGGACATGGACATAACAGAAACCTTTATTACACTGTGGAAATGCTTGTTTAAAACTGGTTCATTGTTGACTAAAGTCAGACTTACCTGCTTGAAATAATTGCAGAAGAACTACACAGAATTAGAAGAACATGTCTCTGTGTTTCACC
>NW_025732057.1:0-547 GCF_021292245.1 Micropterus dolomieu
ACTTTTCAACATGATTTATTCCATCTTGCCTTTCCTTAAGAATCAGAATGAGGTTTATTGGCAGGTACATTTTCACAAGGAATTGCCTTGGTGTGTAGTGGTGCTTACATTGGTATGCATGAAAATAAATACAGGAAAAGTAGAGATCAAAAATGTAGTATACAAAAAAAAAAAAAAAAAAACTCCTATAATAGTATGCACAAAATATACAGGATAATTAAAGCTGCAAGCAGCGTTGGGCGGGCCCTCGCACTTGTAGCGCGTCCGCGCGTGAGCCGGCCGAGTTGCATATTCTGGAGCTCTGCCGGTGCGGCTGTGAATTTCCTACGCGGTTCCGACGCCGCATGAAGGTGTTATATGTCACTTCCTGTGTCCCCTACAGCACACATTTCATCGTTACTGTGTGTTAGAGCATGGGAGAACAGTGGATACTTTTAATACAGCCCACACCCCTAATACTGTGTAACTATAACAAGTAGAGAACAGAAGAAAAAGATGTTCTTTCTTTACAACTGTCTGCATAGCTTATTCATATTGTGTAATGAAT
>NW_025732058.1:0-573 GCF_021292245.1 Micropterus dolomieu
TCCAAGTCCTAAGCAGGCCCTGCCAAGCCTGGCTTCCGAGATCAGGCGAGATCGGGCAGTCCCAGGCCGGAATGGCCGTAAGCTGCCTTTGCACACCCCAGAAGGGCCTTCAAAACACGATGTAACATTTACACAGCACTGTGTACAGGATAGGGAGAAAAAGAAGCAGCAGCAGCAAGCAGCAGCGCCCCTGCTGTTTCCTAAAGAGACGTTCAAAAGATCTCCTTTCACCGAAGAGCCCTCTGCCGTTTTTCGAAGGCGAAGCGAAGAAGCCTTACAGCACCAGGTATTCCCAGGCGGTCACCCGTCCAAGTACCAACCAGGCCCTGCTCTGCTTAGCTTCCGAGATCGGATGAGATCGAGCGCTCCCAGAGCGGTGTGGCCGTAAGCCACTCAGGCACCCCCAAACGGCCCTTCAAAAGATGATCTACGGCTAATTGACAAAAAACGTATTCTTCCCATAATGTCCAAGGTGCTCCAGAGTCACTTGGAATCCACAGGCACTGATTCCTGGGTAAACATCCAGGAACCGGGACACCGTTCACGCTGGCAGTCCACAGACAGGAATAGGCA
>NW_025732059.1:0-958 GCF_021292245.1 Micropterus dolomieu
TTGACTCCAAAGTACAACAGGTCACTGGAAGCCATCAACTCAGTGTGTACAGGCTAAAACAGCCTGCTTCTACCTTTTAGAGGCTTTCATGTAGAAATCTCTCCATGAGTCCTGTTCAGTGAAATATGGCTGTATGAAATTGGTATTGTTTGTTGTACAGGTGAGATCTGGTGAAACACTCTGTCCTGTGACTGATCTGTGTAAAACAACAGAAAGTGAGTTAAATTTTACTCCAAAGTACAACAGGTCACTGGAAGCCATCAACTCAGTGTGTACAGGCTAAAACAGCCTGCTTCTACCTTTTAGAGGCTTTCATGTAGAAATCTCTGAGTTGAGCTCCAAATGACTTCAAACTTACCGAGAAGACTTACAGAGACAACACCATCAAGAATCTTGAATCTCAACCTTCTGCCGCCATTTCCAAGCTAGTTTCTTTCAGGGGCCACATAGGGGCCCCAAATCACAACAGCTCTAATCAGCGTCCCACACCCATCATACAGTTGTATTTTGGTATTAAAACTCCATTTAGAACTTATTAGGTGGCTGTTAGCTCATAAAGTCCACAAAAGGAGCTTTACACACTCGCTTAGGCTTGAGAAGCAAGAGAGTCCTGTTCAGTGAAATATGGGTGTATCAAATTGGTATTTCTTGTTGTAAAGAAGAAATCTGGTGAAACACTCTGCCCTGTGACTGATCTGTGTAAAACAACAGAAAGTGAATTAAAATTTACTCCAAAGTACAACAGGTCACTGGAAGCCATCAACTCAGTGTGTACAGGCTAAAACAGCCTGCTTCTACCTTTTAGAGGCTTTCATGTAGAACTCTCTACATGAGTCCTGTTCAGTGAAATATGGCTGTATGAAATTGGTATTGTTTGTTGTAAAGGTGAGATCTGGTGAAACACTCTTTCCTGTGACTGATCTGTGTAAAACAACATAAAGTGAGTTAAATTTGACTC
>NW_025732060.1:0-462 GCF_021292245.1 Micropterus dolomieu
GAAGGGAGGACGACATTAGTGGAAACACAGTGGAGAGGAAGGGAGGACGACATTAGTGGAAACACAGTGGAGAAGAAGGGAGGACGACATTAGTGGAATTACAGTGGAGAGGAAGGGAGGAAGACATTAGTGGAAACACAGAGGAGAGGAAGGGAGGACGACATTAGTGGAAACACAGAGGAGAAGAAGGGAGGAAGACATTAGTGGAAACACAGAGGAGAAGAAGGGAGGAAGACATTAGTGGAAACACAGAGGAGAGGAAGGGAGGACGACATTAGTGGAAACACAGTGGAGACGAAGGGAGGACGACATTAGTGGAATTACAGTGGAGAAGAAGGGAGGACGACATTAGTGGAAACACAGTGGAGAAGAAGGGAGGACGACATTAGTGGAAACACAGAGGAGAGGAAGGGAGGACGACATTAGTGGAAACACAGTGGAGAAGAAGGGAGGACGACATTA
>NW_025732061.1:0-499 GCF_021292245.1 Micropterus dolomieu
ACCTCCCCGTCACCTGGTCTCCTAATACTCAATAACCTCCCCGTCACCTGGTCTCCTAATAATCAATAACCTCCCCGTCACCTGGTCTCCTAATATTCTATGACCTCCCCGTCACCTGGTCTCCTAATATTCTATGACCTCCCCGTCACCTGGTCTCCTAATAATCAATGACCTCCCCGTCACCTGGTCTCCTAATACTCAATGACCTCCCCGTCACCTGGTCTCCTAATACTCTATGACCTCCCCGTCACCTGGTCTCCTAATAATCTATGACCTCCCCGTCACCTGGTCTCCTACTAATCACTGACCTCCCCGTCACCTGGTCTCCTAATAATCAATAACCTCCCCGTCACCTGGTCTCCTACTAATCAGTGACCTCCCCGTCACCTGGTCTCCTAATAATCAATAACCTCCCCGTCACCTGGTCTCCTAATATCTATTACCTCCCCGTCACCTGGTCTCCTAATACTCAATACCCTCCCCGTCACCTGGTCTCCTA
>NW_025732062.1:0-963 GCF_021292245.1 Micropterus dolomieu
ACCCATCATACAGTTGTATTTTGGTATTAATACTCCATTTAGAACTTATTAGGTTGTTGTTAGCTCATAAAATCCACAAAAGGAGCTTGACACACTCATTTAGGCTTAAGAAGCAAAAGAGTACTGTTCAGAGAAATATGGCTGTATGAAATTGGTATTGTTTGTTGTAAAGGTGAGATCTGGTGAAACACTCTGCCCTGTGACTAATCTGTGTAAAACAACAGAAAGTAAGTTAAATTTGACTCCAAAGTCCAACAGGTCACTGGAAGCCATCAACTCAGTGTGTACAGGCTAAAACAGCCTGCTTCTACCTTTTAGAGGCTTTCATGTAGAAATCTCTACATAAGTCCTTTTCAGTGAAATATGGGTGCATCAAATTGATATTTTTTGTTGTAAAGAAGAGATCTAGTGAAACAGTCTGCCCTGTGACTGATCTGTGTAAAACAACAGAAAGTGAGTCAAATTTAACTCCAAAGTATAACAGGTTACTGGAAGCCATCAACTCAGTGTGTACAGGCTAAAACAGCCTGCTTCTACCTTTTAGAGGCTTTCATGTAGAAATCTCTGAGTTGAGCTCCAAATGGCTTCAAACGTACCGAGAAGACTTACAGAGACAACACCATGAAGAATCTTGAATCAACCTTCTGCCGCCTTTCCCAAGCTAGTTTCTTTCAGGGGCCACATAGGGGCCCCAAATCACAACAGCTCAAATCAGCGTACCACACCCATCATACAGTTGTATTTTGGTATTAAAACTCCATTTAGAACTTATTAGGTTGTTGTTAGCTCATAAAATCCACAAAAGGAGCTTTACACACTCGCTTAAGGCTTAAGAAGCAAAAGAGTACTGTTCAGAGAAATATGGCCGTATGAAATTGGTATTGTTTGTTGTAAAGGTGAGATCTGGTGAAACACTCTGCCCTGTGACTGATCTGTGTAAAACAACAGAAAGTGAGTTAAATT
>NW_025732063.1:0-453 GCF_021292245.1 Micropterus dolomieu
GTGTGAGGTTAAGTATGTATATGTGTGAGGTTAAGTATGTATATGTGTGAGGTTAAGTATATATGTGTGAGGTTAAGTATATATGTGTGAGGTTAAGTATATACGTGTGAGGTTAAGTATGTATATGTGTGAGGTTAAGTATATATGTGTGAGGTTAAGTATGTACATGTGTGAGGTTATGTATGTATATGTGTGAGGTTAAGTATATATGTGTGAGGTTAAGTATGTATATGTGTGAGGTTAAGTATATATGTGTGAGGTTAAGTATGTATATGTGTGAGGTTAAGTATGTATATGTGTGAGGTTAAGTATATATGTGTGAGGTTAAGTATGTATATGTGTGAGGTTAAGTATGTATATGTGTGAGGTTAAGTATATATGTGTGAGGTTAAGTATATATGTGTGAGGTTAAGTATATACGTGTGAGGTTAAGTATATATGTGTGAGGTTAAG
>NW_025732064.1:0-432 GCF_021292245.1 Micropterus dolomieu
TGAAACACAGTGAGGTGGTGGTGGTGGTGGTGGAGACTGAAAAACAGTGAGGTGGTGGTGGTGGTAGTGGTGGAGACTGAAACACAGTGAGGTGGTGGTGGTGGTGGAGACTGAAACACAGTGAGGTGGTGGTGGTGGAGACTGAAACACAGTGAGGTGGTGGTGGTAGTGGTGGTGGTGGAGACTGAAACACAGTGAGGTGGTCGTGGTAGTGGTGGTGGTGGAGACTGAAACACAGTGAGGTGGTGGTGGTAGTGGAGACTGAAACACAGTGAGGTGGAGGTGGTGGTGGAGACTGAAACACAGTGAGGTGGTGGTGGTAGTGGTGGTGGTGGAGACTGAAACACAGTGAGGTGGTGGTGGTGGTGGTGGAGACTGAAACACAGTGAGGTGGTGGTGGTGGTGGAGACTGAAACACAGTGAGGTGGTGGT
>NW_025732064.1:480-948 GCF_021292245.1 Micropterus dolomieu
GGTGGTGGTGGTGGTGGTGGAGACTGAAACACAGTGAGGTGGTGGAGGTGGTGGTGGAGACTGAAACACAGTGAGGTGGTGGTGGTGGTGGTGGTGGAGACTGAAGCACAGTGAGGTGGTGGTGGAGTCTGAAACACAGTGAGGTGGTGGAGGTGGTGGTGGTGGAGACTGAAACACAGCGAGTTGAGGTGGTGGAGACTGAAACACAGTGAGGTGAGGTGGTGGAGGTGGTGGAGACTGAAACACAGTGAGGTGGAGGTGGAGGTGGTGGTGGAGACTGAAACACAGTGAGGTGGTGGTGGTAGTGGAGACTGAAACACAGTGAGGTGGTGGTGGTGGTGGTAGTGGAGACTGAAACACAGTGAGGTGGTGGTGGTGGAGACTGAAACACAGTGAGGTGGTGGTGGTGGAGACTGAAACACAGTGAGGTGGTGGTGGTAGTGGTGGTGGTGGAGACTGAAACACAGT
>NW_025732065.1:0-1138 GCF_021292245.1 Micropterus dolomieu
GCCGGGCGTGGCGGCCGGGGAGCCGGGCGT
Organism: Micropterus dolomieu; assembly: GCF_021292245.1. NCBI lineage: Eukaryota > Metazoa > Chordata > Actinopteri > Centrarchiformes > Centrarchidae > Micropterus > Micropterus dolomieu. The sequence continues at coordinate 31 of NW_025732065.1, forward strand.
GGCGGCCTCTCCAGAGGTCGGGGAGCAAGGCGGGACAGGCCAGAGAGTTCGGGCGGGCGGCCCGAGGGCTGGGCTAGGGGGCGAGACGACCTCTCCAGAGGCCGGGGAGCCGGGCAGGGAGCTGGGCGTGGCGACCTCACCAGGGGCCGGGGAGCCGGGCGTGGCGCCGGGGAGCCGGGCGTGGCGGCCTCTCCAGAGGCCGGGGAGCAAGGCGAGACAAGCCAGAGAGTTCGGGCGGGCGGCCCGAGGGACGGGCTAGGGGGTAAGACGACCTCTCCAGAGGCCGGGGAGCCGGGCAGGGAGCCGGGCGTGGCGACCTCACCAGGGGCCGGGGAGCCGGGCGTGGCGACCGGGGAGCCGGGCGTGGCGGCCTCTCCATCGATGGACCACCGGCGGGGCTGAAGCCGGTCCGTCCGCCAACAGAACGCGAGGAGCAGGGGTCGGCCGGACCACCGGCGGGGCTGAAGCCGGTCCGTCCGCCAACAGAACACGAGGAGCAGGGGTCGGCCGGACCACCGGCGGGGCTGAAGCCGGTCCGTCCGCCAACAGAACACGAGGAGCAGGGGTCGGCCGGACCACCGGCGGGGCTGAAGCCGGTCCGTCCGCCAACAGAACACGAGGAGCAGGGGTCGGCCGGACCACCGGCGGGGCTGAAGCCGGTCCGTCCGCCAACAGAACACGAGGAGCAGAGGCCCTAAGGGGCAAGGGATCGGGGGGGCCAGGCTGGAGGCTGGCGGCGCTAGCAGGTTGGGGATCAGGGTCTAACCGGGGCCTAACCTGTTGGGGATCAGGGAGAAGCTGGGGGCTAGCGGCGCTAGCAGGCTGAGGGACCGGGCCAGGCTGGGGGCTAGCGGCGCTAGCGGGCTGAGGGACCGGGCCAGGCTGGGGGCTAGCGGCGCTAGCGGGCTGAGGGACCGGGCCAGGCTGGGGGCAAACTGGCTGGGGATCAGGAGGGACTGACTGGAGGCTAGCGGCGCTAGTGGGCTGGGGATCAGGAGGGACTGACTGGAGGCTAGCGGCGCTAGTGGGCTGGGGATCAGGAGGGACTGACTGGAGGCTAGCGGCGCTAGTGGGCTGGGGATCAGGAGGGACTGACTGGAGGCTAGCG
>NW_025732066.1:0-515 GCF_021292245.1 Micropterus dolomieu
TAGAGGAAGATGAGCCTCAGGGAGCTGAGGAAGCTGTTGTTGTAGAGGAAGATGAGCCTCAGAGAGCTGAGGAAGCTGTTGTTGTAGAGGAAGATGAGCCTCAGGGAGCTGAGGAAGCTGTAGAGGAAGATGAGCCTCAGGGAGCTGAGGAAGCTGTTGTAGTAGAGGAAGATGAGCCTCAGGGAGCTGAGGAAGCTGTTGTTGTAGTAGAGGAAGATGAGCCTCAGGGAGCTGAGGAAGCTGTTGTTGTAGAGGAAGATGAGCCTCAGGGAGCTGAGGAAGCTGTTGTTGTAGTAGAGGAAGATGAGCCTCAGAGAGCTGAGGAAGCTGTTGTTGTAGTAGAGGAAGATGAGCCTCAGGGAGCTGAGGAAGCTGTTGTTGTAGAGGAAGATGAGTCTCAGGGAGCTGAGGAAGCTGTTGTTGTAGAGGAAGATGAGCCTCAGGGAGCTGAGGAAGCTGTTGTTGTAGAGGAAGATGAGTCTCAGGGAGCTGAGGAAGCTGTTGTTGTAGAGGAA
>NW_025732067.1:0-1799 GCF_021292245.1 Micropterus dolomieu
TAGCTTCCGAGATCGGACGAGATCGGGCGCTCCCAGAGCGGTGTGGCCGTAAGCCACTCAGGCACCCCCAAACGGCCCTTCAAAAGATGTTCTACGGCTAATTGACAAAAAACGTATTCTGCCCATAATGTCCAAGGTGCTCCAGAGTCACTTGGAATCCACAGGCACTGATTCCTGGGTAAACATCCAGGAACCGGGACACCGTTCACGCTGGCAGTCTACAGACAGGAATAGGCACCCGTTCCCAGGTATGGGTACAGCGACAAGGCCACCTTCAGCCGGAGGTCCTCACTCACAAACAGACGCTCATTCCTGGGTGGACATTCAGGAAAAGTATCCAGTCCGCCTGGAAGTCCCTAGCCAGGATCAGACGCTCTCCCGTCCAAGTCCTAAGCAGGCCCTGCCAAGCCTGGCTTCCGAGATCAGGCAAGATCGGGCAGTCCCAGGCTGGAATGGCCGTAAGCTGCCTTTGCACACCCCAGAAGGGCCTTCAAAACACGATGTAACATTTACACAGCACTGTGTACAGGATAGGGAGAAAAAGAAGCAGCAGCAGCAGCAGCAGCAGCGCCCCCTGCTGTTTCCTAAAGAGACGTTCAAAAGATCTCCTTTCACCGAAGCGCCCTCTGCCGTTTTTCGAAGGCGAAGCGAAAAAGGCTTACAGCACCGGGTATTCCCAGGCGGTCACCCGTCCAAGTACTAACCAAGGCCTGCTCTGCTTAGCTTCCGAGATCCGACGAGATCGGGCGCTCCGAGAGCGGTGTGGCCGTAAGCCACTCAGGCGCCCCCAAACGGCCCTTCAAAAGATGTTCTTCGGCTAATTGACAAAAAACGTATTCTGCGTAGGGTTTTGGGTGGGTAACTGCTGAAAAAGAAAAGGATCCAGTCCGCCTGGAAGTCCCTAGCCAGGATCAGACGCTCTCCCGTCCAAGTCCTAAGCAGGCCCTGCCAAGCCTGGCTTCCGAGATCAGGCGAGATCGGGCAGTCCCAGGCCGGAATGGCCGTAAGCTGCCTTTGCACACCCCAGACGGGCCTTCAAAACATGATGTAACATTTACACCGCACTGTGTACAGGATAGGGAGAAAAAGAAGCAGCAGCAGCAGCAGCAGCGCCCCCTGCTGTTTCCTAAAGAGACGTTCAAAAGATCTCCTTTCACCGAAGCGCCCTCTGCCGTTTTTCGAAGGCGAAGCGAAAAAGGCTTACAGCACCGGGTATTCCCAGGCGGTCACCCGTCCAAGTACTAACCAAGCCCTGCTCTGCTTAGCTTACGAGATCAGACGAGATCGGGCGCTCCCAGAGCGGTGTGGCCGTAAGCCACTCAGGCACCCCCAAACGGCCCTTCAAAAGATGTTCTACGGCTAATTGACAAAAAACGTATTCTGCCCATAATGTCCAAGGTGCTCCAGAGTCACTTGGAATCCACAGGCACTGATTCCTGGGTAAACATCCAGGAACCGGGACACCGTTCACGCTGGCAGTCCACAGACAGGAATAGGCACCCGTTCCCGGGTATGGGTACAGCGACAAGGCCACCTTCAGCCGGAGGTCCTCACTCACAAACAGACGCTCATTCCTGGGTGGACATTCAGGAAAAGGATCCAGTCCGCCTGGAAGTCCCTAGCCAGGATCAGACGCTCTCCCGTCCAAGTCCTAAGCAGGCCCTGCCAAGCCTGGCTTCCGAGATCAGGCGAGATCGGGCTGTCCCAGGCCAGAATGGCCGTAAGCTGCCTTTGCACACCCCAGAAGGGCCTTCAAAACACAATGTAACATTTACACAGCACTGTGTACAGGATAGGGA
>NW_025732068.1:0-513 GCF_021292245.1 Micropterus dolomieu
CAGACACCGTCACTATAGGATCTTCACTAAGTAACTCCTGAAATGGAGGAGCAGAGAAGTGTGTTAGACTGCGACTCTGCGTAGGGTTTTGGGTGGGTAACTGCTGAATTAGAAGGGCAGAGAAGTGTGTTAGACTGCGACTCTGTCTCCTGGTCTCAACTCTGGGTTGTCATGGATTTGGTCCACTAATAAACTTGGCCAGATTTCTAGAAATGAGAGCTGCTCCTTCCCAAGTGGGATGGATGCCGTCTCTCCGGATCAGACCAGGTCTTCCCCAGAAAGTCTGCCAATGATCAACAAAGCCCACATCGTTTGCTGGACACCACCTCGACAACCAGCGGCGGAATGACGCGCCGCCTCAGTGACCGCCGGGCCCGAGCCACGGGGAGAACGCATCCGGCCGTCTCCGGAGAAAAGAGCCGCATGGGACCTCAGCACCCTCAGGGGCAGGGCCTCGCAATGGCCGCAAGCAGCCCCCTCGAGAGCTGCCTGGGCATGCGGCATCCCCAGACA
>NW_025732069.1:0-578 GCF_021292245.1 Micropterus dolomieu
TTGTGAGTGAGGACCTCCGGCTGAAGGTGGCCTTGTCGCTGTACCCATACCCGGGAACGGGTGCCTATTGCTGTCTGTGGACTGCCAGCGTGAACGGTGTCCCGGTTCCTGGATGTTTACCCAGGAATCAGTGCCTGTGGATTCCAAGTGACTCTGGAGCACCTTCGACATTATGGGCAGAATACGTTTTTTGTCAATTAGCCGTAGAACATCTTTTGAAGGGCCGTTTGGGGGCGCCTGAGTGGCTTACGGCCACACCGCTCTGGGAGCGCCCGATCTCGGTGGATCTCGGAAGCTAAGCAGAGCGGGGCCTGGTTAGTACTTGGACGGGTGACTGCCTGGGAATACCTGGTGCTGTAAGCCTTTTTCGCTTCGCCTTCGGCAGATGGCGCTTCGGTGAAAGGAGATCTTTTGAACATCTCTTTAGGAAACAGCAGGGGGCGCTGCTGCTGCTGCTGCTGCTTCTTTTTCTCCCTATCCTGTACACAGTGCTGTGTAAATATTACATTGTGTTTTGAAGGCCCGTCTTGGGTGTGCAAAGGCAGCTTACGGCCATTCCGGCCTGGGACTGCCCGATC
>NW_025732070.1:0-1921 GCF_021292245.1 Micropterus dolomieu
AAAGCCCACAGTTCAACCACCAATGGATGTGTCCTTATCTCAGTTCAAATCTCCACACGAAAAGACTGAGTTTCAATACAAAGGTTGGCCAACGAAATAAAACCGAGTGACGCCCTCGCGTCTGATGGACACACTTAGAAAATTCTCCGACAGCACCGGAGTTATCTCCCGTGGTCGGGCCGGTGGTGCTGGTACGCAGCGCACTGGCTGTCACTCAGGACGGACTGGCTGTCATGTAATGGGCCTCTTCCGGACTGGAGAGTTTAGTTTCAAACGCCGCCACAGATCATCCCCGAGCAGACTGGGCTGTGTGCGTGTGTTGTTCCTGTGACGCAGGCGCGTGTGCCGATCGCCACAATACTCTAAGGGCCCGATTTACTCTCCGCAGCGCCACGCAACTTTCTAAATTCTTCCATGTCACGGAGAAAAGACGTCAGGTCGAAACGAAATTTGCCTTATTGGCATGAATGTTAATACAACAGTGTTGCCAAAGCTAAAGGAAAATACAAAAAAGAAATTCAATTCATATAGTTCATCGAATAAATAAAACAAAAATAATTGTATTTATATAGATTGGATATAAAATAAAATAATCTAATATTGTCTCCTTCTCGCAACGATAACAGGAGCCATCTCTGCGCAACACTTGGCGTTTGCACCTTCCTTTCAAACGTGTTAAATACAGATGCTGTTGCACTCACATGAAATAGAGTTTAGGCTTGATAGATTACATTTTGTGTAATAAATAAATGTATTTGCATCTTACCCTCCCATTACTTTGCACAATAAAACTGAAACGCCCGAAATCGCATATTCATTAAGGCAAAAGTACTGAATGGAAAAAAAGGTGCTATCTTGCACTTTTGCAAATTTCCTTCACTGGATGTATGGAAAGTGCTGTACAAATATAATTTGCCATAACACATTATTATTATTATAATTGTTTAAACATTACTTTTTAATTACAAATTTATCCATAATCTAAATATGTCAGAAGTCTGTCGGGATTGTAAGAGAACTTTGTAGAGTGGTTACTCTTAGGCTATTTTAATTAACCATTTTCAGGTTTTCATTTACTTATTGAAAATAAACTACTTTACTTTTTCACAGAAAAGAAACTGGAACTAAATCACCATGATCGCAAAGATTTGTGTTGTCCTTCTTCTGTTTGTTGGTAAGAGAAACCGTTATCCAAATAAAGCTTTATACTCAGTTTAGAATTTGGGACCAAATTTCAAATGCATCTTATTGTCTGCTTTAAACAGCCTCTGGCAACACACAGACCACCACAGTTCCACCCACCTACCACAACTACAGCTGCACCAACTACCACGACTACAGCTGCACCAACTACCACAACTACGGCTGCACTAACTACCACAACTACGGCTACACCAACTACCACGACTACAGCTGCACCAACTACCACGACTACAGCTGCACCAACTACCACGACTACAGCTGCACCAACTACCACAACTACAGCTGCACCCACTACCACAACTACAGCTGCATCAACTACCACGACTACAGCTGAACCCACAACCACAACTACAGCTGCACCAACTACCACAACTACGGCTGCACCAACTACCACGACTACGGCTGCACCAACTACCACAACTACAGCTGCACCAACTACCACAACTACGGCTGCACCTACAACCACAACTACAGCTGCACCAACTACCACAACTACGGCTGCACCAACTACCACAACTACAGCTGCACCAACTACCACAACTACGGCTGCACCAACTACCACGACTACAGCTGAACCCACAACCACAACTACAGCGGCACCAACTACCACAACTACAGCAGCACCAACTACCACAACTACGGCTGCACCTACAACCACAACTACAGCTGCACCAACTACCACAACTACGGCTGCACCAACTACCACAACTACAGCTGC
>NW_025732071.1:0-868 GCF_021292245.1 Micropterus dolomieu
AAAAAACTGTATCTAATTCCACGAACACAATCTATCATACCACAAACTGTATCTAATTCCAAGAACCCAATCTGTCATACAAAAAACTGTATCCTAATTCTAATAAAAAAAACATAACCTGATTCCAAGAACACAATCTATCATACCACTTACTGTATCTACTTCCAAGAATTCAATCTATCATACCACAAACTGTATCTCCATCCAAGAATACAATCTGTCATACCAAAAACTGTATCCTAATTCTAATAAAAAAACATAACCTGATTCCAAGAACACAATCTATCATACCACTTACTGTATCTAATTCCAAGAATACAATCTTTCATTCCACAAACCCTATCCTGATTTCAAGAATACAATCTGTCATACCAAAAACGGCATCCTAATTCTCATAAAACAAATGTGACCTGATTCCAAGAACACAATCTATCATACCACATACTGAATCTAATTCCAAAAACACAATCTATCATACCACAAACTGTATCTAATTCCAAGAACACAATCTATCATACTACATACTGTATCTAATTCCAATATCTAATTCCAAGAACACCACCTTTCATACCAAAAACCATATTCTGGCTGTGTTCGAAACGGAAGGTAGTTGCCTCGCTGCCGCGATACCGTAGTAGACAGCTGCCTCAGAAGGCATCACTTTCAAGTGAAGGCAGCTCTGTTTACATTAGTTTCAAACAGCCTTCTAGGGCAGCACTTACGGCAACGTGTGACGTCAGCACGGCGTCTTGCGTCTCTTCTGGCTGTCGGAAGAGACGCTAGCCTTAGCATCAGCTAACTAGCTATTGAAAAGCCAAATGGCTAACAGACGCCTCAGAAATCATACTGAACAAACTTGGTTGGTTAC
>NW_025732072.1:0-620 GCF_021292245.1 Micropterus dolomieu
TGGAGGCGCATCACAGGACAGTGCACCAGACTGGCTAACGCAGAGCTTTGTAAGTCGTTGGCCAGCTCTTTTTCCCCTCTCCCTAACTCAGCCAGTGCGGTGTGTGACCTCTGGATGGCCCCACGGGGGGCGGGGACACTCTTACCCAGCCCAAATCCCTCACCTTAACCTCAGTACTCACCGTGACTCACTGGAGACCTCAATTAGAAAAGCCTCAAGCAGAAGATCAGTGAAACCTAAAGAAAAAGGAAACTTAAAGATGCCACTCTGTAAAGCCTGATGAAGGACAAATAGTTCTCCGAAACGTTGCAACAAGGCAGAGTGAAGCAGGACCAAATAGGCCTGGATTAATAGGAAAATTCATCGTAAGACATCCAAGTAGGATGCAGAAATTACAAGGATTCGTGAAGTCCAATTTTTTGACCAAATGCAAAGGTAATGCACTTTTGTTTTTTACCATGGGAAATGTGGGAAATGCTTAAGACATCAAGCAAGGAGGGAGTGTTTTTGCCTTTCTGGGGTCGCTGGAGGCGCATCACAGGACAGTGCACCAGACTGGCTAACGCAGAGCTTTGTAAGTCGTTGGCCAGCTCTTTTTCCCCTCTCCCTAACTCAGCCAG
>NW_025732073.1:0-1424 GCF_021292245.1 Micropterus dolomieu
TCTGTGTCCAGTCTGTGTAAACGGCAGTCCAGTCTGTGTCCAGTCTGTGTAAACGGCAGTCCAGTCTGTGTCCAGACTGTGTAAACGGCAGTCCAGTCATGTGAACGGCAGTCCAGACTGTGTCCAGACTGTGTAAACGGCAGTCCAGCCTGTGTCCAGACTGTGTAAACGGCAGTCCAGACTGTGTAAACGGCAGTCCAGTCTGTGTCCAGACTGTGTAAACGGCAGTCCAGTCATGTGAACGGCAGTCCAGTCTGTGTCCAGACTGTGTAAACGGCAGTCCAGACTGTGTAAACGGCAGTCCAGACTGTGTCCAGTCTGTGTCCAGACTGTGTCAACGGCAGTCCAGACTGTGTAAACGGCAGTCCAGACTGTGTCCAGACTGTGTAAACGGCAGTCCAGCCTGTGTCCAGACTGTGTAAACGGCAGTCCAGTCATGTGAACGGCAGTCCAGTCTGTGTAAACGGCAGTCCAGCCTGTGTCCAGACTGTGTAAACGGCAGTCCAGTCTGTGTAAACGGCAGTCCAGCCTGTGTCCAGACTGTGTAAACGGCAGTCCAGTCTGTGTCCAGACTGTGTAAACGGCAGTCCAGCCTGTGTCCAGACTGTGTAAACGGCAGTCCAGCCTGTGTCCAGTCTGTGTAAACGGCAGTCCAGTCTGTGTCCAGTCTGTGTAAACGGCAGTCCAGTCTGTGTCCAGTCTGTGTAAACGGCAGTCCAGTCTGTGTAAACGGCAGTCCAGCCTGTGTCAACGGCAGTCCAGTCTGTGTCCAGTCTGTGTCAACGGCAGTCCAGCCTGTGTCCAGTCTGTGTCAACGGCAGTCCAGCCTGTGTCCAGCCTGTGTCAACGGCAGTCCAGTCTGTGTCCAGTCTGTGTCAACGGCAGTCCAGCCTGTGTCCAGTCTGTGTAAACGGCAGTCCAGACTGTGTAAACGGCAGTCCAGACTGTGTCCAGTCTGTGTAAACGGCAGTCCAGACTGTGTAAACGGCAGTCCAGACTGTGTCCAGACTGTGTAAACGGCAGTCCAGACTGTGTCCAGTCTGTGTAAACGGCAGTCCAGACTGTGTCCAGACAGTCCAGACTGTGTCCAGACTGTGTAAACGGCAGTCCAGACTGTGTCCAGACTGTGTCCAGACTGTGTAAACGGCAGTCCAGACTGTGTAAACGGCAGTCCAGACTGTGTCCAGACTGTGTAAACGGCAGTCCAGACTGTGTAAACGGCAGTCCAGACTGTGTAAACGGCAGTCCAGTCTGTGTCCAGACTGTGTCCAGACTGTGTAAACGGCAGTCCAGTCTGTGTCCAGACTGTGTAAACGGCAGTCCAGTCTGTGTCCAGACTGTGTCCAGACTGTGTAAACGGCAGTCCAGACTGTGTAAACGGCAGTCCAGACTGTGTAAACGGCAGTCCAGACTGTGTAAACGGC
>NW_025732074.1:0-743 GCF_021292245.1 Micropterus dolomieu
CTGAGACATCTGAGACACATCTGAGACACCTGAGACACAACTGAAACATCTGAGACACAACTAAGACACAACTGAGACATCTGAGACACAACTGAGACACAACTGAGACACCTGAGACACACCTGAAACATCTGAGACACAACTGAGACACTGACACACCTGAAACATCTGAGACACACCTGAAACATCTGAGACACACCTGAGACACACCTGAGACACATCTGGGACACCTGAAACATCTGACACACCTGAGACACAACTGAAACATCTGAGACACAACTGAGACATCTGAGACACACCTGAGACACACCTGAGACATCTGAGACACACCTGAAACATCTGAGACACACCTGAGACACAACTGAGACATCTGAGACACCTGAGACACAACTGAAACATCTGAGACACAACTAAGACACAACTGAGACATCTGAGACACAACTGAGACACAACTGAGACACCTGAGACACACCTGAAACATCTGAGACACAACTGAGACACTGACACACCTGAAACATCTGAGACACACCTGAAACATCTGAGACACACCTGAGACACACCTGAGACACATCTGGGACACCTGAAACATCTGACACACCTGAGACACAACTGAGACATCTGAGACACACCTGAGAGACAACTGAGACACAACTGAGAAACAACTGAGACACCTGAGACACACCTGAGATACAACTGAGACATCTGAGACACAACTGAGAGACACCTGAGACACAACTGAGACA
>NW_025732075.1:0-936 GCF_021292245.1 Micropterus dolomieu
CATGAGATAGACACTGCTGAGGTAAGAAGCAGACATGAGATAGACACTGCTGTGGTAAGAAGTAGGCATGAGATAGACACTGCTGAGGTCGTAGCAGGCATGAGATAGACACTGCTGAGGTCGTAGCAGGCATGAGATAGACACTGCTCCGGTAAGAAGCAGACATGAGATAGACACTGCTGAGGTAAGAAGCAGGCATGAGATAGACACTGCTGTGGTAAGAAGCAGGCATGAGATAGACACTGTTGAGGTAAGAAGCAGGCATGAGATAGACACTGCTGAGGTAAGAAGCAGGCATGAGATAGACACTGCTGTGGTAAGAAGCAGGCATGAGATAGACACTGCTGTGGAAAGAAGCAGACATGAGATAGACACTGCTCCGGTAAGAAGTAGGCATGAGATAGACACTGCTGAGGTTGTAGCAGGCATGAGATAGACACTGCTGAGGTAAGAAGCAGACATGAGATAGACACTGCTCTGGTAAGAAGTAGGCATGAGATAGACACTGCTGAGGTTGTAGCAGGCATGAGATAGACACTGCTGTGGTAAGAAGCAGACATGAGATAGACACTGCTGAGGTCGTAGCAGGCATGAGATAGACACTGCTCCGGTAAGAAGTAGGCATGAGATAGACACTGCTGAGGTCGTAGCAGGCATGAGATAGACACTGCTCCGGTAAGAAGTAGGCATGAGATAGACACTGCTGAGGTTGTAGCAGGCATGAGATAGACACTGCTGTGGTAAGAAGCAGGCATGAGATAGACACTGCTGTGGTAAGAAGTAGGCATGAGATAGACACTGCTGAGGTAAGAAGCAGGCATGAGATAGACACTGCTGAGGTAAGAAGCAGGCATGAGATAGACACTGCTGAGGTCGTAGCAGGCATGAGATAGACACTGCTCCGGTAAGAAGTAGGCATGAGATAGACACTGCTGA
>NW_025732076.1:0-344 GCF_021292245.1 Micropterus dolomieu
GGGAGGGAGGGAGACGACCAATACGAGAGGGAGGGATCACTACGGGAGGGAGACGACCAATACGAGAGGGAGGGATCACTACGGGAGGGAGACGACCAATACGGGAGGGAGACGACCAATACGGGAGGGAGGGATCACTACGGGAGGGAGACGACCAATACGGGAGGGAGACGACCACTACGGGAGGGAAACGACCACTACGGGAGGGAGGGAGGGATCACTACGAGAGGGAAACGACCACTACGAGAGGGAGGGATCACTACGGGAGGGAGACGACCACTACGAGAGGGAGACGACCAATACGGGAGGGAAACGACCACTACGAGAGGGAGGGATCACTACGA
>NW_025732078.1:0-666 GCF_021292245.1 Micropterus dolomieu
GGCTAAAACAGCCTGCTTCTATCTTTTAGAGGCTTTCATGTAGAAATCTCTGAGTTGAGCTCCAAATGGCTTCAAACTTACCCAGAAGACTTACAGAGACAACACCATCAAGAATGTTGAATCTCAACCTTCTGCCGCCTTTCCCAAGCTAGTTTCTTTCAGGGGCCACATAGGGGCCCCAAATCACAACAGCTCAAATCAGCGTCCCACACCCATCATACAGTTGTATTTTGGTATTAAAACTCCATTTAGAACTTATTAGGTGGTTGTTAGCTCATAGTGTCCACAAAAGCAGGTTTACACACTCGCTTAGCCTTGAGAAGCAAAAGAGTACTGTTAAGAGAAATATGGCTGTATGAAATTGGTATTGTTTGCTGTAAAGATGAGATCTGGTGAAACACTCTGCCCTGTGACTGATCTGTGTAAAACAACAGAAAGTGAGTTAAATTTGACTCCAAAGTCCAAAAGGTCACTGGAAGCCATCAACTCAGTGTGTACAGGCTAAAACAGCCTGCTTCTACCTTTTAGAGGCTTTCATGTAGAAATCTTTACATGAGTCCTGTTCAGTGAAATATGGCTGTATGAAATTGATATTGTTTGCTGTAAAGGTGAGATCTGGTGAAACACTGTCCTGTGACTGATCTGTGTAAAACAACAGAAAGTGAG
>NW_025732079.1:0-1007 GCF_021292245.1 Micropterus dolomieu
TTGTAACCTGTTTTTCACAGAGCACAACCATGTAGCCTAATGTACCATGCGTCTACAAGTAATGGCAGCTTATTAACTACTGTCAGTCAAAACACACCCCAGACTGTCAAACCAGCGTAAAAACTGTAACGATGCATGATCAACCTGTTTTTCGCAGAGCACAACCATGTAATGTGTAATGCAATCAAGGACAGCTTAAACTACTGTAAGTCAACACACCCCGAAGACTCTCAAACCAGGGTAACATTATAATTAAATAACACTGTAACGTTCCATGATCAACAATAAACCTGTAACCTGTTTGCAGTCGGCGTTTGGTTCTCTGGTTCAGGGTCTTGCTCAAGGGCACCTTCAGCAATGTGTTCAGTCCGTGCTGGCCTCAAACCAGCGACCATAGCCTCCGGAACATTTTCAAATATTAGACTGTGTCATCATAAAGGACGCTGTGAGCAGGGTTCGAACCTGCGCGGGGAACCCTCATTGGATTTCAAGTCCAACGCCTTAACCACTTGGCCATCACAGCCACTTTTGGAAGCCATTTTCGCTATGAAATGTGAAATGCAATCAATGACAGCTTAAACTACTTTCAGTCAACACACCCCGCAGACTCTCAAACCTGTTATGTTACATGATTAACAATAAACCTGTAACATGTTTTTCACAGAACACAACCATGAAATGTTGATGGTGTTGCCTAACCAAAAGTATAGAGCTGCCTAACTTGGCATCATTAAACTCGAACGGTTTGTTAAACCCCTCCCTGAACAGTGATAATCCAATCATAGCTTAGCATCAGTAACGAGGTTAGTACGGAGATGTTCCCACAAAGTTTGGAGGTATTTAAACTGAGCATGTCATAAGTATGGAAACCAGTCAAGTCTCAAGTCTCTGAGCTAGAGTCCATGTCAACTCTCAAGTCGCTTGGGTTATAATGAATGTTGTATCAGCTGCTGCGTTCAATCCAGGCTGCTTATAACACTGCATAGCTACAAGGAATTCTGTAACTT
>NW_025732080.1:0-3504 GCF_021292245.1 Micropterus dolomieu
CCCCTGATGAAGTCCTTTGTTTTGTTGGCAGTGTGCTTTGGGTCATTGTCCTGCTGCATGATAAACTTCCTCCCCATTAGTTTCAATGCATTTCTCTGTAAATTGGCAAACAAAATGTTTCTGTCCACTTCTGAATTCATTCTGCTGTGACCATCATCAGTTACATCATCAATAAATATTAATCAGCCTGATCCAGAAGCAGCCATGCACGCCCGAGCCATGACATCACCTCCAGCACGCTTCACAGATGAGCTTGTATTCTTTGGATCATAAGCAGTTTCTTTCTTTCTCCACACTTTGGCCTTTCCGTCACTTTGCTAGAGATTAATCTTGGTCTCATCAGTCCATAAGATTGTGTTCCACAACTTTTGTACTTCTTAGCAAATTTAAATCTGTCGGATTCTTCCTGCTGATGAGTGGTTTGCATCTTGTGGTGTGGCGTCTTCTTCTTAACAATGGCTTGCTTTTGCCATAGACAGCTCTCTGGTCTTCATGTTGGTTTATCCTCTTTAACAGGAAATGCAGTCTTTATTGGTGTGAACCAAGGATGAAAACTTAGACTAGTCATGCAGAGCGATTTAATTTTGGACAATCAACCTAAAAGGCAACACCTGGGCAACAAGAAACATCTGGCAGTCACATGTTCCTCGTTCCTTCCATGTGCTTGTTTTCTGACAAAGGCCCTGAAAGGTATACAAAAAGTAAAATTTGACAATGACATATTTTCAGATATTTTGATTTGTTTTTTAAAAAGCAGCACTTGTTCACATTTTCACATTTTCAGCATTTACCTTGTAGACTCCAAACACTGTTTAAAGGATTCATTTCCCAGGGGAGCCACCACAAGGCTCCTTCTCTCAGAGGGAAAGATCGCCTGTAGAATACGATATTTAGTCACCTATGTTTACACTATTGTTGGAAATATTGTAGCTCTCAACAAAGGTCAGCAATACACATGGTGAGGTACTTGATCTTACTGCCAATATCCAGTGATTGGGCTCATGGACAGCACCGTAAAATGACGTAATTTTTTGGATCGCACTAAAAAGGACCACAAACATTTACATAATCACTTATATAAAATCATATAATAAAATCATTAAAATACAAACCATTTAAAAAAATACAAAAGGAAAATAACAACCTCTCTTACGCTTACCTTCGATCTTCAGCCCTTTCTCTCCCATATGAGTCATTTCAAATGAGTTGATATAAAGTACCTTTGTTGTACACATTGACCACCTAAGAGACAGGTAAATAATGAGTTTATAAAGGTACATTACAAGAATATTTTAAATATTAAATAACATGATCTTTAGCATTTCCCTGGATATAATTTTGATACAACTCAAGTAGACAAATGATTCATTAAATTTAAATATACAGCTCACCTCACTCTCGAGCTCTTGATTAGGAGCTGTCCTGGCAATGTCCCAGTAAAAAAGTTTATAGGGCCCCATTCTTGACAGTAGGACATGTGCATTTTTGCCTGCCAAGGCGTCTTTCAAGCCTTTGAATGACATAAAATAAAAATTATAATTACTTTAACTTAATATCAGCTGTTTTAAGCATATTAAGTGTATCTGTTTTTGAATGTGAAAATAAAATCTAATCTTATACTTAGGTAACATACAGGAGCTTTACAATGTTCACTAAAACACTGATTAAAAACCTAAAAGAAAATGGTTACATTTATTTTTCAACAGATGTACTTCAGAGTTACTTCATCTAAGTTACATACACTTTTGAAATGACAGGAGGTCACACCAGAAGATAATTCCCTAGATGGAGCTGGAGAAGGATCTGGAGCTAGTGACGGACCTGTAGTCAGTGAGGGGCCTGCAGCTTGAGCTTCTACTTGGATCCCGTGACACATACTTCTTATGTGTCACAGGACATGTGTTTGTGCAGCATAAACCTTAAAACAAAATTGTCAGTCGGGTTGAAAATTTCATCCACTAGTCCGGTACATTTAACGACACTCTTTGACCTCAAGGTGATTCTGTAAAAATCAAGTTTGGGTTTCCGTAATTTTCTCACATTCAGCTTGGCTTAGAGTTCAAATTCTCTTAAGTCATCTACATCGGGTATCTCGTCTGAAAATCTCAAATGTTGCATTTTTCATGACCTGCTTGGATCCTGATCATTGCTGTTTGTTTTTTGGCATTTAAAAATCTTAATGGTTCATCCTCTGAAAAGCAGGACTGTGCTCCATAAATGTTCTGGTAATCCAAAAATTACACACTGTATTTTGTACAGAAATACTGGCCTGGCCACCATATTTTTTTTTGCATATCAACGGATCAAATTACTGTATGAAGTGTCACTTGTCGGTGTGACCCTACAAACAGTTTACCGACTCTGCAGTTCCCCTTAGCTCTACAGTGTCTTATTGCTTATTTCAGATCAATGCTTTGGTTTTCTGGCTTCGCGCCCCTCTCACAGTCTGGTTTTAGGGCCACAACAGGATGCTGTTTGTAAGCAAGAAAATGTCACTTTAGTCATTGTTCCTACTGAAAGACGAGCTGAGCAATTTTCTCAATGTATCTTGATACAAAAGCAGAAGTCATATGCACAACACAACAAATGTCTGTCTGGTTTTGTGTGATTGTCTTGTTGCTGTTTGTTGTGCTTTTGTAAGTTTGTGTGCTGTACCTGTTTTTGTGTTGCTTTTGTCTGGCTTCTGTGTGTGTATGCTGGATCAAAATGCATTGGTCCTTGAACATTACTAATGTTTTACATCTCTATGCGGAACTTGCGTTGGGCTACTGTGTGTTCCTTCTTTCTGTACCCAGTCGAGGCCGCCCACCCTGAGTCAAGGTTCTACTCGAGGTTTCTACCTGCTGAAAGGGACTTTTTCTTTGCCACTGTGGCCAGTACCTGCTCACGTTGTCTATGAAGATTCTCAGTCATCCAGGTCATAGTTATCCAACGAGGGTTAAAATGAAGGGCAACTGGACTTGGTTGAAGATACTGGAAGACGTTTCGTCCCTCATCCAAAGGACTTCTTCAGTTCTGACTGACTGGCGGGGAAACTCAGCTATTTAACCTCAGTGGGGTCGTTATCCCGGGTCATCGATACCGCTGGTTCGTTAGTGTTCCTTGTTGCTGTGACGACAGTCGTTACAGTCGTTGAGACTACCTGTGGCCAAGACTGAACGACCATCGTTGGTATCTTCACCTGAGGCCAATAGGTTACGTTTGTTGAGTTTCCTGGGAAGTGATGAAAGGACACCATTGTAAGTGGGGGATAAGTGGTGGCGTAGACCCCCTCCCACTTACAATGCTGTCCTTTCATTTTAACCCTCGTTGGATAACTATGACCTGGATGACTGAGAATCTTCATAGACATCTTGCTAATCATTTTGGGATGAACACCCTCAGATTGGTACGGGAGTATGAAAGGACAGCCAGGAAAATTGCAGACTACAGGAACCACCTACGATTCAACCTGAGATGCCGACAACACAAACTTATTCCCAACAGCCTACACTTAGGCTCCAC
>NW_025732081.1:0-604 GCF_021292245.1 Micropterus dolomieu
ACTTACCGTGACTCACTGAAGACCTCAATTGGAAAAGACTCAAGCAGAAGAATCCTGGAAACCTAAAATACATAGCCTCAAGCTGAAGTTAAAAAGGAAAATACTGACCGTGTTCGAACCTCATTCAAGTGAAACCTAAAGAAAAAGGAAACTTAAAGATGCCACTCTGCAAAGCCTGATGAAGGACAAATAGTTCTCCGAAACGTTGCAACAAGGCAGAGTAAAGCAGGACCAAGTAGGCCTGGATTAATAGGACAGGAAGATAGGAAAATTCATCGTAAGACATCCAAGTAGGATGCAGACATTAAAGGATTCGTGAAGTCCAATTTTTTGAACAAAGGCAAAGGTAATGCACTTTTGTTTTTTATGATGGGAAATGTGGGAAATGCTTCAAAACTCAAACAAGGAGGGAGTGTTTTTGCCTTTCTGGGGTCTCTGGAGGCGCATCACAGGACAGTGCACCAGACTGGCTAACGCAGAGCTTTGTAAGACGTTAGCCAGCTCTTTTTCCCTTCCCCTAACCAGCCAGCGCCGTGTGTGTCCTCTAGAGGGCCTCACGGGGGTGGAGACACTCTTACCCAGCCCAAATCCCTCACCTTAACCT
>NW_025732082.1:0-1013 GCF_021292245.1 Micropterus dolomieu
TGCTTGGGCCCCTTCTCTTCTCAACTCTATAAACATCCCGTTATGCGTTAAGGTCGCAGTCTCGTCTGGAGGCGTGGGTTCGAATCCCACTTCTGACACTGAGATTTTTCAGCCGAGCAATTCCCTGTCACATGATAGTAGGGAAAACGAGTAAGTTCTCTGCATGTTATGGGATAAGCGCATAAATTAAACTGAGCGCTAGAGCTACAACCTTTGCGACGCTGCTTTCAGGAGTAGCTGCAGCAGAGGAGGCTCTATTTTCAGCACCGCACTCCTAGCAAAGTTAACGATCGCAATCAGGGTCAAATAGTTCTGGAGACCCCCGCCCGCCGACTGCAAACTAGTTATACACAAGGACATTTATGACAACCACATGCTCCACTACAAAGATTCCCTCTCTGCAGCAAAACCCAAATACTACACTCATCTGATATCATCTGACAAAGGGAATGCCAGGGCCCTGTTTTCCACAATGAATACAATTTCACGCCCCCCGAATAATCTTCCACCCCATCTTTATTCAATCTCTCAATGTGATAATTTTATGTCATTTTTCAAAAACCAAAACGGTCAATATCCATCAACAGCTACCCACCTCACATAACAGTGCACTTTATCCACCTACTTCTCCACCAATCTCCAACCTGCCATTTATCTCAAAATTCTTAGAAAAAACGGTTGCTGCGCAGGTCCATAATCATCTCATCAACAATAACCTCCATGAACAGTTTCAATCTGGTTTTCGGCCTCTCCGCAGCACAGAAACAGCCCTAGTCAAGGTCACCAATGACCTACTAATGGCTGCTGACTCAGGTCTTCTTACCATACTGATCCTTCTCGATTTAACTGCTGCCTTTGATACAATCTCTCACAATATCCTCCTGGACCGTCTAGCTTCCATTGGTATCATCAACACATCACTGAACTGGTTCACATCATACCTGTCTGGCCGCACTCAGTTTGTACAACTTAAAAATGTTCGATCACAACTCTCACCTGTCACCAGTGGTGTT
>NW_025732083.1:0-1120 GCF_021292245.1 Micropterus dolomieu
TTTCTTGGCAGTTAGTACAAAAGACATTTACAATCGTTACTTCACCAGGCAGTCATAGCACAGTCTGACATGTTCATCAAAGTCCGACAAAAAGAACATTAAAAAACTGTTATGGTTATCATAACACTGCGCAAAAGTTGTTGTTCTTCTGGCACGTGGACAGTTAACAATGAGCTCAAGGTCCACTACCACCTTATACCAGACTGGAAAGGGTCAACCCTGATTTGCATGTAGCCTGGGAAAACCCCAACGGCTTGCAATCAGATTTATGATCTGACCAGCAGAGGCACAAATATGTGGATGAAAGTGTCCTAATGACTAGGGTAAAGTAAACGGTCCTAATGCATCATACTTCCATCCATGAATGACGACGACAACAGGCACAATAAACTAGTAGCCTTTCTTGGCAGTTAGAACACAATATATGTATAATCTTTACTTCGCCAGGCAGTCATAGCACAGTCTGACATGTCTAGGGTAAAGCGGACCTGTTAGACTTGTGGACGTAATGTGCATGTTCGCGGGAAGTCTGCAAGTTCCGTTTGAATGCATCACACTTCCATCCACGAATGATGACGATAGCAGGCACAATAAACGAGTCGCCTGAACAGGGACTTGAACCCTGGACCCTCAGATTAAAAGTCTGATGCTCTACCGACTGAGCTACCCAGGCTTCAAAAAGCAGCGCTCTCGATGAAACAGTCTCGCTAACTCCTAATCCCAATTTACATACTAATACACCAATAGTGCACTTTCTTGGCAGTTAGTACAAAAGACATTTACAATCGTTACTTCACCAGGCAGTCATAGCACAGTCTGACATGTTCATCAAAGTCCGACAAAAAGAACATTAAAAAACTGTTATGGTTATCATAACAATGCGCAAATGTTGTTGTTCTTCCGGCACGTGGACAGTTAACAATGAGCTCAAGGTCCACTACCACCTTATACCAGACTGGAAAGGGTCAACCCTGATTTGCATGTAGCCTGGGAAAACCCCAACGGCTTGCAATCAGATTTAAGATCTGACCAGCAGAGGCACAAATATGTGGATGAAAGTGTCCTAATGACTAGGGTAAAGTAAACGGTCCTAATGCATCATACTTCCATCCATGAATGA
>NW_025732084.1:0-1276 GCF_021292245.1 Micropterus dolomieu
CTGGTTGTACTTGGAACAGCACCGGTACTGGTTGAAGCAGCAGTGGTGGTTGTAGAAGCGCTTGTAGTGGTTGGAGCAGTGCTTGTAGTTGGAAAAGCCCTGGTAGTGGTTGGAGTGACTGTGGTGGTTGGAGCAGTGCTTGTAGTTGAAGCAGCACCGGTAGTGGTTGTAGAAGCACTTGTGGTTGTTGGAGCAGTGCTTGTAGTTGGAGAAGCACTGGTAGTGGTTGGAGTGACTGTGGTGGTTTGAGCAGTAGTCGTGGTGGTTGGAGAGGAGATTGTGGTTGGTGCAGCAGTAGTTGTGGTTGGAGGGGTGCTCGTGGTGGTTGTAGAAGCGCTGGTGGTGGTTGGAGCAGCACTTGTAGTTGGAGCGGCACCAGTAGAGGTTGGAGAAGCAGTGGTGGTTGGAGGGGTGCTCATGGTGGGTGAAGAAGCGCTGGTGGTTGTTGGAGAAGTGCTTGTAGTATGTGTGGCGCTCATGCTGGTTGGCGCAACGCTTGTAGTTGGAAAAGCACTGGTAGATGTTGGCGCGACTGTGGTGGTTGGAGCAGCAGTTGTAGTTGGAGAAGCACTGGTTGTACTTGGAACAGCACCGGTACCGGTTGAAGCAGCAGTGGTTGTTGTAGACGCGCTTGTAGTGGTTGGAGCAGTGCTTGTAGTTGATGTGGCGCTCTTGCTGGTTGGAGCAGCGCTTGTAGTTGGAGAAGTACTACTAGTGGTTGGAGCAACTGTGGTGGTTGGAGGGGTGCTCGTGGTGGTTGGAGCAGCAGTTGTAGTTGGAGAAGCACTGGTTGTACTTGGAACAGCACCGGTACTGGTTGAAGCAGCAGTGGTGGTTGTAGAAGCGCTTGTAGTGGTTGGAGCAGTGCTTGTAGTTGGAAAAGCCCTCGTAGTGGTTGGAGTGACTGTGGTGGTTGGAGCAGTAGTCGTGGTGGTTGGAGAGGAGATTGTGGTTGGTGCGGCAGTAGTTGTGGTTGGAGGGGTGCTCGTGGTGGTTGGAGCAGCAGTTGTAGTTGGAGAAGCACTGGTTGTACTTGGAACAGCACCGGTACTGGTTGAAGCAGCAGTGGTGGTTGTAGAAGCGCTTGTAGTGGTTGGAGCAG
This sequence comes from Micropterus dolomieu, assembly GCF_021292245.1. Lineage (NCBI taxonomy): Eukaryota > Metazoa > Chordata > Actinopteri > Centrarchiformes > Centrarchidae > Micropterus > Micropterus dolomieu. Next base: position 1,103 of record NW_025732084.1, read on the forward strand.
TGCTTGTAGTTGGAAAAGCCCTGGTAGTGGTTGGAGTGACTGTGGTGGTTGGAGCAGTAGTCATGGTGGTTGGAGAGGAGATTGTGGTTGGTGCGGCAGTAGTTGTGGTTGGAGGGGTGCTCGTGGTGGTTGTAGAAGCGCTGGTAGTGGTTGGACCAGCGCTGGTGGTGGTTG
>NW_025732085.1:0-882 GCF_021292245.1 Micropterus dolomieu
CCAGGCTCTTGTCATCTCGGGCCTAAACTCCCGCAACTGGCTCCTGGCTGCTGTGCCTGCATGTGCCGACCTCTGCAGCTAATCCAGCGTGCAGCAGCTCGGCTGGTCTTCAGCCTACCCAAGTTGTGCCGCACTACACCGCTCCTCTGCACCCTGCACTGGCCAAAGGAGAGCAGTGTCAATCGGGCCTCATCGCCAAAAAGGGTCATATCGAAGAAGAGTGAGGGCTTGAAGTCAATGCCCTGCGCTACGCTGCATGACGAAATGACGGGCAGAGTCTGCCCGACACACGTGCCAAGGTCAGCATTGGCGCCGTCCTTGTTAGTATAGTGGACAGTATCTCCGCCTGTCACGCGGAAGACCGGGGTTCGATTCCCCGACGGGGAGACTGGACTTTTCTACCAGCTGCTGATTATTCACCAAGAAAGACCAAAAGAATAACAGCAGCATCGAGCGTGACCCCGCTGTCCGACCGAGGCGAGGATATGCTTAGCTTCCCCATTAACAAAAGACAATAAGCCAAGCAGAAAAAGGCAATAGCAACACTTGACTGTATGAGTCAATTTCTCAGTTCCAGTCTGTCGCCTTTATTAGCAAGTCGTATTGTATTGTGTACCCCGGAGCTATACATTGTGCGGTTGTCTAAAAATCTGAGTGAGTACAGTTTGCTTTTTATAGCGCGTTTACAGGACAACTTGGAGAGAATCTGCTATTGGCTCACACGCATCCTACACCTCGGACATGGTCAAAGCCTACACCCCAGCCTGCTACTGCCAATCGGCTTGATACTCCCTCACTCCAAAGGTGTCCCAGCTACCCCTCGACAAAATCGCGACTGTTTGCGGTCCTGGCTCCAGTTGCAAACTACAGCATTAGGCTTTC
>NW_025732086.1:0-449 GCF_021292245.1 Micropterus dolomieu
AAAAAAAAGAGAATCTAAAAAAAAAAAAGAATGTAAACATCCGGAAAAAAAAGAGAATCTAAATGTCCGAAAAAAAAGAGAGAATATAAATGTCCAAAAAAAAGAGAATCTAAAAAAAAAAAAGAATGTAAACATCCGGAAAAAAAAGAGAATCTAAATGTCCAAAAAAAAGAGAATCTAAACGTCAGGAAAAAAAGAGAATCTAAATGTCCGAAAAAAAGAGAGAATCTAAATGTCTGAAAAAAAGAGAGAATCTAAACGTCCAAAAAAAGAGAGAATCTAACTGTCCGGAAAAAATAGAGAATGTAAACGTCCGAAAAAAAAAGACAATCTAAATGTCCGAAAAAAAAAGACAATCTAAACGTCCAAAAAAAAGAGAATCTAAACGTCAGAAAAAAAGAGAATCTAAATGTCCAAAAAAAGAGAATCTAAACGTCCAAAAAAAAGAG
>NW_025732087.1:0-695 GCF_021292245.1 Micropterus dolomieu
GCAGAATTGGCCTTCAAAGTCATTCCAGATTTGCATCTATGGTGCACTCAAAAGATGAGAATCTGGAATGATTTGGTCCCTTAATAACTCCTTGATGCTTGTACCTACAGTGATGCAAACACCTGTCCTTGATACCAGAGTCTTCCACCTTTTATTGACACTTGAAATCAACCCGTTCCTTCAACCAGTTGTTGAAATATCAGCCTCTGAAGTGAACCCAAAATGGCATCCATATAATGCAAAAGGTGAGAATCTGGAATCATTTTGTGCCTCAATAACTCATTGACACTTTTACCTAGAATGATGCAGACACCTGTATGTGAAACAGCAGTCTTCAAGCTTTAAGCGGTACTTGAAATCAACCCGTTCTTTCAATTAGTTCTTGATATATCAGCTTTTGAATTGCACCCAAAATGTCATCCATATAATGCAAAACAGGAGAATCTAAAATCATTTGGTCCCGCAATAACTCATTGATTCTTGTAGCTGGAATGATGCAGCAACCTGAATGTGATCCAGCAGGCTTCAAGCTTTTATTGGCAATTGAAATGACCTCCTTCCTTCAACCAGTTATTGACATATCAGCTTTTGAAGTGCACCCAAAGTGTAGTCGATCCTTTGGACTTGAGAATATAGAATGTTTTGGTTTCTTTATTAGCTCATCATCACTTGTGCTACTTGAAACACAGGCAAAG
>NW_025732088.1:0-1115 GCF_021292245.1 Micropterus dolomieu
AGACTGAGCTGCTCTTCCAACCAGGAAAGGCGCCTCCATGCCATGGACTCTCCATTACCACAGAGAACTCTGTGGTGTCCCCGGCTCGGACTGCGAGGACACCTGTGTGTGATACTGGATGACCAGCTGTCCATCGCTGCCGACATCAGTGTGACAACCCGCTCTTGCAACGACACTCTCCACGACATCCAGAGGATATGTCCGTTCGTCACCCGGTAGGTGCCTCATGTTCATCTCCAGGCTCTTGTCATCTCGGGCCTAAACTCCCGCAACTGGCTCCTGGCTGCTGTGCCTGCATGTGCCGACCTCTGCAGCTAATCCCGCGTGCAGCAGCTCGGCTGGTCTTCAGCCTACCCAAGTTGTGCCGCACTACACCGCTCCTCTGCACCCTGCACTGGCCAAAGGAGAGCAGTGTCAATCGGGCCTCATCGCCAAAAAGGGTCATATCGAAGAAGAGTGAGGGCTTGAAGTCAACGCCCTGCGCTACACTGCGTGACGAAATGACGGGCAGAGTCTGCCCGACACACGTGCCAAGGTCAGTGTTGGCGCCGTCCTCGTTAGTATAGTGGACAGTATCTCCGCCTGTCACGCGGAAGACAGGGGTTCGATTCCCCGACGGGGAGACTGGACTTTTCTACCAGCTGCTGATTATTCACCAAGAAAGACCAAAAGAATAACAGCAGCATCGAGCGTGACCCCGCTGTCCGACCGAGGCGAGGATATGCTTAGCTTCCCCATTAACAAAAGACAATAAGCCAAGCAGAAAAAGGCAATAGCAACACTTGACTGTATGAGTCAATTTCTCAGTTCCTGTCTGTCGCCTTTATTAGCAAGTCGTATTGTATTGTGTAACCCGGAGCTATACATTGTGCGGTTGTCTAAAAATCTGAGTGAGTACAGTTTGCTTTTTATAGCGCGTTTACAGGACAACTTGGAGAGAATCTGCAATTGGCTCACACGCATCCTACACCCCGGACATGGTCAAAGCCTACACCCCAGCCTGCTACTGCCAATCGGCTTGATACTCCCTCACTCCAAAGGTGTCCCAGCTACCCCTCGACAAAATCGCGACTGTTTGCGGTCCTGGCTCCAGTTGCAAACTACAGCATTAGGCT
>NW_025732089.1:0-855 GCF_021292245.1 Micropterus dolomieu
CCCACCCCCCCCGGAGGCCGACCGAGGTCCCCTCCGCCGTGGCAACAGGTGATGTTATCCCGCCGTTTACACGTTCAGGACGCACCTGCCACCATCGAGTCCGCGCCGTACTGCCTGCCCCGAGGGTCTGCAGGCGGACGGCATCCCGACTCACTCACCGTGGATCTTCGGCGGCTCCCCCCTGCCGTTCTGGGGCTTCAGGGGTCCACCAGAAGATCACACGAGACACCGACCACCAGCCCCGAGGGGCTGGTTCCGTTGGCAGACTTTGCAGACGCTTGGCGGAGCCTGACGAACATTTCTCCGCGGGTCCTGCGCACTACCATAGATGGGTATCGACTACAGTTCAAAACCCGCCCTCCAAATTCAACAGAAGAGACGGGGTGGTTTGGACTGTGGTCCGCCCGGAGCAAGGTCCGGTGTTGGGACAGGAAGTTTGTACTCTGCTGAGGAAAGGGGCCGTGGAACGTGTCTCCCCCCCAGACAGAGACGCCGGTTCTACAGCCGGTACTTCATAGTCCCCAAGAAGGACGGAGGGCTGCGTGCCCTATTTTGGATCTGCGGGTTCTAACCGGTCTCTGAGGAGATTCAGGTTAAAGATGCTCATCATCCCCGCCACCGTGACGCACATCCAATCTGAGGATTGGTTCGTCACGATAGATCTAAAGGACGCCTATTTCCAGGTCTCCATCCGTCAAGGCTCAACGCAAAGAAGAGCGTGCTGGCGCCCACCCAACGGACTACGTTCCTAGGGGTTGTATGGGATTCGGCAACGATGCGGGCACAATTGTCTCCGGCACGTGTCGACACCATATTGGCTGCCGTGAAAGGGGTGAAGTTAGGCCACGCCATCAC
>NW_025732090.1:0-413 GCF_021292245.1 Micropterus dolomieu
CACAGAACCCTCCACACAGAATCCTCCATCCAGAACCTTTCACCCAGAACACTCCATCCAGAACCCTCCACATAGAACCCTCCACCCAGAATCCTCCATCCAGAACCCTCCACACAGAATCCTCCACGCAGAACCCTCCACCCAGAAGTGTCAATCCAGAACCCTCCACCCAGAACCCTCCACCCAGAACCCTCCACCCAGAACCTTCCACACAGAACCCTCCACCCAGAACCCTCCACACAGAACCTTCCACACAGAACCCTCCACACAGAACCCTCCACCCAGAACCCTCCACCCAGAACCCTCCACACAGAATCCTCCATCCAGAACCCTCCATCCAGAACCCTCCACACAGAACCTTCCACACAGAACCCTCCACACAGAACCTTCCACACAGAACCCTCCACACAGAA
>NW_025732091.1:0-402 GCF_021292245.1 Micropterus dolomieu
TCTTTCCCTCCTCCTCTCCTTCCCTCCCCTCCTTCCCTCCTCTCCTTCCCTCCCCTCCTCTCTTACTCTCCTTCCCTCCTCTCCTTCCCCCCTTCCCTCCTCCCCCCCTCCTCCTTCCCTCCTCCCTCCTTTCCTCCCCTCCTCTCTTTCCCTCCTCCTCTCCTTCCCTCCCCTCCTTCCCTCCTCCCCTTCCCTCCTTCCCTCCTCTCCTCCCCTCCTCCCTCCTTTCCTCCTCTCTTACTCTCCTTCCCTCCTTTCCTCCCCTCCTCTCTTTCCCTCCTCTCCTCTTTTCTCAGAATCAATCACCATGGTAACTAATGTGCTGCTGCTGTCGTGAAACCTCCCCTCCTCCTCCCTCCTTCCCTCCCCTCCTCTCCTTCCCTCCTCTCTTCCTCTCCTTCC
>NW_025732092.1:0-574 GCF_021292245.1 Micropterus dolomieu
AGGTGGTTTGCAGCTGCCCACTGAAGCCACTCAATGCACGGATTCCAAACCTTTTGTACCTACTAGCCCGAACAATATGGGTTTTTGGGGGCCGATGCCGATATTTAAGTGAAAAGGAGCCAATTTATGAGCCGATATTTCGATTTTGAGAATAGACCCTGTCACGGCTGTCGCTGTCACCCTTGTGTTTCCTCTTTTCCCTGTCTCACCTCTACCAAGTAGGCTGTGTCCCTGGGGAATGAAGACCCGCCTACTTCCTGGTTTCTGGGGTGCTGACATCTGTACCGCCCATTGGTTCCTCTGTTTTCCACTCAACCAATGGCTCATCACCACGTTAATTACCTCCGGCTCATAAGGAGAGTCCAGCTGTTGCTCCAGGCAGCTTGTCACCGCCTGTTGACTTGTGTGCCGCTGGTATTGACTGCATAGCCTGTCTGTTGTACTTTGTGTGTAGTGGAACTATCCACCTTCAGTGCCTATTAGCTGTACATTGTGTTTAGGTAAACATTTGCATACCTTTGAATGTTAGCTCCACATTTGAGTGCAGTGGAGAAGTTCACTTATTGTTCTGTTT
>NW_025732093.1:0-790 GCF_021292245.1 Micropterus dolomieu
CAGTGCACCGTCGGAGTAAACTGCCAAGTGTGGACCTGTGTTTCTAGTCCTTTTGAAGTAAAATAAATATAATACAAAATTTACTTTTACTGTCTTTTCACACACACACACTTACACACACACTCACACACTCACTCACACACACACTCACACACACTTACACTCACACACACTCACACACTCACACACACTTACACTCACACACACACTCACACACACTTACACTCACACACACACACACACACACACTCACACACACTTACACTCACACACACTCACACACACTCACACACTCACACACACTTACACTCACACACACTCACACACACATACACGCGTACCTATCCAACAGTGCACCGTCGGAGTAAACTGCCAAGTGTGGACCTGTGTTTCCAGTCCTTTTGAAGTAAAATAAATATAATACAAAATTTACTTTTACTGTCTTTTAACATAATATTACTGCAAATTTGCTTTTTTTTGCTTTTTAAAGAAATTGCCAAGAGGGGACTTAGATCCTTAAACGATAGCTACCTATCCAAGAGGGGACCTCCATTGTTATGCACTGGAACTGTCTGTGCTCATTCTCACCTAATGACTGTTTTTACCTTCAAAGACTTTCTTTGTTTCTTTCAAAAATGGATAATTTAACTTTAATGTGAGCAATGTGTAAACATTTCACCGTGATCCAAACTTTAATCACTTTAACTGAAAATAAATAAACTTTAAACTTTAATTCAGAAGTAACTTTGCTGCATGCATTGATATCAAGCACTACAGTATTACCAACAAA
>NW_025732094.1:0-998 GCF_021292245.1 Micropterus dolomieu
CCGACACCGTACCTGAGGTCACCGGTCCGATTCAGCACCGTGCAGTACATACTCAGGAGCAGCCGCTTACAGTGGTGTCATGACCTGGATAAGGATTATGTTCCCGTTTGGACGGAAAAATGAATTGCAAGGTATTGCCATTGTCAAAAACGTGACACGGTGTCAGTGTAGTCGACACTTGGCATCACTTGAATGGGGACAAAGCGGACCGTTGGCGATGTTCGGGAACACATGCGCGCCTTACCCCCGAATCCCACGGGGGGTGCTTGATCTGGCCAAAAGGCCTTAACGAGGGATTTTGCAGCGGGAGCGTCCAGTTGGGAAACTTTTTGACACTTGGGTCAACAATTCAAGCGCCCCTTACGCTGCAACCCAAGGGGCTAGGGGGCCCGAAATGAGGCCGCCACGCCCCATCTGGCAGTGGCGACAACATATGAAATATCTGCAGCCCTGGCACTTTTAGAAAAAAAGTGGCTCCGATCTGACCAAATTTTGCACAGGCTGTCTGACGTGTCGAGTCTAAGACCATCCTGAGCTGGGATGTTCATGCCGGCCCAAAGAAATTCTAGACATCTTGGATAAAATTTGACCACGTGACCTCATTCTAGGCCTGGCCAACTACCTGTGTTCCAAATGTGGGGTCTCTGGGACGTTTCTGTGAGAAGTTATGGACTTTTGAATGTTGGAAAAATATGTGTCCCAATTGTCAATTTTGACATAAGGGACACCTGGCGACCTTTTGAAATTTGGGCAGGTATTTGGGCACCTTGGAATGCACCCAGGGACACCAAATTGATGTCAGGTGTTCACTGTTACACCTAATTTCAGGCACTGAAAGCTGCAGCCGTCGAACTGCTGTTTAAGGTGTAGGAATCTGGCCAAATGACCTCAACGAGGCCTTCTGAACCGTGAGGGTCCATTTGGGGAACTTTCTGACAATTGAGTTGACAAATGGAATCATGGTAATTTATTAAGTATGACTATTAACCACATCCCCA
>NW_025732095.1:0-659 GCF_021292245.1 Micropterus dolomieu
TGACTTTAATCTCAGAACTCTGACACTACTGACACTTTCTTAGAATGCTGACTTTAATCTCAGAATGCTGACATTCATCTCAGAATGCTGACACTACTGACACTAAATTTAGAATGCTGACTTTCATCTCAGAATGCTGACACTACTGACACTAAATTTAGAATGCTGACTTTCATCTCAGAATACTGACACTAAATTCAGAATGCTGACACTACTGACACTAAATTTAGAATACTGACTTTAATCTCAGAACTCTGACACTACTGACACTTTCTTAGAATGCTGACTTTCATCTCAGAATTCTGACACTACTGACACTAAATTTAGAATGCTGACTTTCATCTCAGAATGCTGACACTACTGACACTAAATTTAGAATGCTGACTTTCATCTCAGAACTCTGACACTAAAATTAGAATGCTGACTTTCATCTCAGAATGCTGACACTACTGACACTACATATAAATGCTGACTTTCATCTCAGAATACTGACACTCAATTTAGAATGCTGACTTTAATGTCAGAACTCTGACACTACTGACACTAAACTTAGAATGCTGACTTTAATCTCAGAATGCTGACAGTACGGACATCAAATTTAGAATGCTGACGTTAATCTCAGAATGCTGACACTAAATTTAGAATGCTGACACTAAACT
>NW_025732097.1:0-1775 GCF_021292245.1 Micropterus dolomieu
CGGTGTGACGGAATAACCGGAGGAGTATAAAGCACACCTGTACACACTCATCATTAGCTTTTTTCTATTCAGCAGGCGCTCTGTATGTTGTTTGAAGAAAGCTCCAGTCCTACAAGCAGTGTGTCTTACCTGAAGAAGAAGTCTACCAGCATGTCCGGCAACCAGATGTACAGAAGGTGTGTTTTTTCTTGCCCTCGGTACATCACGGATGGAGATTCTCATGAGATGTGTGTCTCATGTTAGGGGATGGAGCACGCACGGGCAGCTCTCGAGGGGGCTGCCTGCGCCCGTTGCGAAGCCCTTTCTGTGCGGGTACTGAGGTACAGCATGGCTCTCTTTCCGAGGATGGCCGGATGTGTTTTCCCCGTGGCGCGGGCCCTGCAGCCGCTGAGGCGGCCCGGCGGCTTCACTCATGGGTTCACAGCGTGATCTGTCGGAGGATTTCGGGACGGCTGAGGCTTTTTCCCGACCTTCATCCGCTGGCTCCGACGCTTCCTTTCCTCGTTCGGGAGCCCGTTCTCGGCTTCTCCCGCTCGCGGTTTGGATCCGGAGACGCTGCAGCAATCCGACTCCGAGGAGGCGGACCTGCTCAGCGTAGTGGACGATGACTTCCGGGTGTCGGGGCGGCGTCATCTGGCCGCGCCCGACTATGACGTGCTGCTGGAGGTGGTGACTAGAGCCGTGGCTAAGCTCAACATCAACTGGCCACAGGAGGAGCAGACACCACAGGCTAGTGGTAGCTTGATGAAAGGTTTCTTAAGCACCACACGCCACCTCCACGCCGGTCTCTGCCATTCTTCCTGATTTACATGATGAACTGAGTAAATCATGGGGCAGACCCTTCTCTATATGGCTTTCCACACCCCGATCACTGAACTACAAAAAAAAGAAAAAACAAGAAGAAAAAAAGAGAGAAAGTAATGTGATGGGGGTTAGGGACCGTGGTTATGGGAGGATGCCTCGGGTGGAGGATGAGCTTGCGAGCTATCTCTCCCCTCGACTTGCGTCCTCCCTGGAGAAGCCGGCGTTACCATCCAAACCATGTCTCACCACATCCACGCTCGTGGGGAAGGCGTACATGGCAGCGGGCCAGGCAGGTGCGAGCTTGCACACCACGGTGCTTCAAGCCTACCAAGCCAACCTGCTACAGGAGATGGTTCAGAGGGGGGGTCCCCCCGAGGAAGATCTGGCGGAGCTTCGCAGAACCACGAAGCGTTAGACGCAGTGCGAAGCGTTCCACCAGTACCTCCCTCGCCGGTCTGGACCCAAGGCAGCTGAGGCTGCCAGGCGTAGGTCCCTTCCCTCTACGAGCTCCTACGGAGAGGAGAGGAAGCAGAGTGTCGCTTCTCGAGGGCCCCCCCGAGGAGCTGGGGCAGCGAGACGGCGCTCTCACCCTCAGCCGTCTGAGAGACGCGATCTGAGGACCGTCATCCAGTCCCGACGGAGCTCAGGGAAGACCGGGGTAGGGGAGTCTTTCCCCCCTCCCGCTTAGCCATGGCTAAGCTCAACATCAACTGGCCACAGGAGGAGCAGACACCACAGGCTAGTGGTAGCTTGATGAAAGGTTTCTTAAGCACCACACGCCACCTCCACGCCGGTCTCTGCCATTCTTTCCTGAAAAGAAAGTACATGATGAACTGAGTAAATCATGGGGCAGACCCTTCTCTACATGGCTTTCCACACCCCGATCACTGAACTACAGTAATGTGATGGGGGTTAGGGACCGTGGTTATGGGAGGATGCCTCGGGTGGAGGATGAGCTTGCGAGCTATCTC
>NW_025732098.1:0-572 GCF_021292245.1 Micropterus dolomieu
AAAGGCAAAAACACTCCCTCCTTGTTTGAGTTTTGAAGCATTTCCCACATTTCCCATCATAAAAAACAAAAGTGCATTACCTTTGCCTTTGTTCAAAAAATTGGACTTCACGAATCCTTTAATGTCTGCATCCTACTTGGATGTCTTACGATGAATTTTCCTATCTTCCTGTCCTATTAATCCAGGCCTACTTGGTCCTGCTTCACTCTGCCTTGTTGCAACGTTTCGGAGAACTATTTGTCCTTCATCAGGCTTTGCAGAGTGGCATCTTTAAGTTTCCTTTTTCTTTAGGTTTCACTTGAATGAGGTTCGAACCCGGTCAATATTTTCCTTTTTAACTTCAGCTTGAGGCTATGTATTTTAGGTTTCCAGGATTCTTCTGCTTGAGTCTTTTCCACTTGAGGTCTTCAGTGAGTCACGGTAAGTACTGAGGTTAAGGTGAGGGATTTGGGCTGGGTAAGAGTGTCTCCACCCCCGTGAGGCCCTCTAGAGGACACACACGGCGCTGGCTGGTTAGGGGAAGGGAAAAAGAGCTGGCTAACGTCTTACAAAGCTCTGCGTTAGCCAGTCTG
>NW_025732099.1:0-553 GCF_021292245.1 Micropterus dolomieu
GAGACTTGACTTGGACTCTTGCTCAGAGACTTGACTTGGACTCTTGCTCAGAGACTTGACTTGGACTCTTGCTCAGAGACATGAGACTTGATTGGACTCGTGCTCAGAGACATGAGACTTGACTTGGACTGTTGCTCAGAGACTTGACTTGGACTCTTGCTCAGAGACTTGACTTGGACTCTTGCTCAGAGACATGAGACTTGACTTGGACTCTTGCTCAGAGACTGAGACTTGACTTGGACTCTTGCTCAGAGACATGAGACTTGACTTGGACTCTTGCTCAGAGACTTGAGACTTGACTTGGACTCTTGCTCAGAGACTTGACTTGGACTCTTGCTCAGAGACATGAGACTTGACTGAGACATGACTTTGACTCTTGCTCAGAGACTTGACTTGGACTCTTGCTCAGAGACATGAGACTTGATTTGGACTCTTGCTCAGAGACTTGACTTGGACTCTTGCTCAGAGACTTGACTTGGACTCTTGCTCAGAGACATGAGACTTGACTTGGACTCTTGCTCAGAGACTTGAGACTTGACTTGGACTCTTGCTC
>NW_025732100.1:0-348 GCF_021292245.1 Micropterus dolomieu
ACAGGGAGGGGGAGAACAGGAGAACAGGAGGAGGAGAACAGGGAGGGGGAGAACAGGAGAACAGGAGGAGGAGAACAGGGAGGGGGAGAACAGGAGAACAGGAGGAGGAGAACAGGGAGGGGGAGAACAGGAGGACAGGAGGAGGAGGAGAACAGGAGAACAGGGAGGGGGAGGACAGGGAGGGGGAGAACAGGAGAACAGGGAGGAGGAGAACAGGAGGAGGAGAACAGGGAGGAGGAGAACAGGAGAACAGGGAGGGGGAGGAGGAGAACAGGAGGAGGAGAACAGGAGGAGGAGAACAGGAGAACAGGGAGGGGGAGGAGGAGAACAGGAGGAGGAGAACAGGAG
>NW_025732101.1:0-401 GCF_021292245.1 Micropterus dolomieu
TCTGTCTCTCCTCACCCGTCTGTCTCTCCTCACCCGTCTGTCTCTCTCCTCACCCTCCTCACCCGTCTGTCTCTCTCCTCACCCTCCTCACCCGTCTGTCTCTCCTCACCCGTCTGTCTCTCCTCACCCGTCTGTCTCTCTCCTCTCCCTCCCTCCCGTCTGTCTCTCCCCTCTCCTCCCGTCTGTCTCTCCCCTCTCCCTCCACTCCCGTCTGTCTCTCCTCTCCCTCCACTCCCGTCTGTCTCTCCTCTCCCTCCACTCCCGTCTGTCTCTCTTCTCTCTCCTCACCCGTCTGTCTCTCCTCTCCCTCCACTCCCGTCTGTCTCTCTCCTCACCCGTCTGTCTCTCCTCTCCCTCCACTCCCGTCTGTCTCTCTCCTCACCCGTCTGTCTCTCCTCTCC
>NW_025732102.1:0-1554 GCF_021292245.1 Micropterus dolomieu
CAAACCTCCACCAAACCCTAAACTTGACCAAACCCAAACCTCAACCAAACCCTAAACTTGGCGAGACCCTAAACTTGACCAAACCCAAACCTCCACCAAACCCTAAACTTGACCAAACCCTAAACTTGACCAAACCCAAACCTCCACCAAACCCTAAACTTGACCAAACCCAAACAAACCCAAACCTCCACCAAACCCTAAACTTGACCAAACCCAAACCTTGACCAAACCCAAACCTCCACCAAACCCTAAACTTGACCAAACCCAAACCTCCACCAAACCCAAACCTCCACCAAACCCTAAACTTGACCAAACCCAAACCTCCACCAAACCCTAAACTTGACCAAACCCAAACCTTGACCAAACCCAAACCTCCACCAAACCCTAAACTTGACCAAACCCAAACCTCCACCAAACCCTAAACTTGACCAAACCCAAACCTTGACCAAACCCAAACCTCCACCAAACCCAAACCTTGACCAAACCCAAACCTTAATCAAACCATAAACTTGACCAAACCATAAACTTGACCAAACCCAAACCTTAACCAAACCATAAACTTGACCAAATCCTAAACTTGACCAAACCCAAACCTTAACCAAATCATAAACTTGACCAAACCATAAACTTGACCAAACCCTAAACTTGACCAAACCCAAACCATAAACTTTACCAAACCATAAACTTGACCAAACCATAAACTTGACCAAATCCTAAACTTGACCAAACCCAAACCTTGACCAAACCATAAACTTGACCAAACCATAAACTTGACCAAACCCTAAACTTGACCAAACCCAAACCATAAACTTTACCAAACCATAAACTTGACCAAACCATAAACTTGACCAAATCCTAAACTTGACCAAACCCAAACCTTGACCAAACCATAAACTTGACCAAACCATAAACTTGACCAAACCCTAAACTTGACCAAACCCAAACCATAAACTTTACCAAACCATAAACTTGACCAAACCATAAACTTGACCAAATCCTAAACTTGACCAAACCCAAACCTTGACCAAACCATAAACTTGACCAAACCATAAACTTGACCAAACCCTAAACTTGACCAAACCCAAACCATAAACTTTACCAAACCATAAACTTGACCAAACCATAAACTTGACCAAATCCTAAACTTGACCAAACCCAAACCTTGACCAAACCATAAACTTGACCAAACCATAAACTTGACCAAACCCTAAACTTGACCAAACCCAAACCATAAACTTTACCAAACCATAAACTTGACCAAACCATAAACTTGACCAAATCCTAAACTTGACCAAACCCAAACCTTGACCAAACCATAAACTTGACCAAACCATAAACTTGACCAAACCCTAAACTTGACCAAACCCAAACCATAAACTTTACCAAACCATAAACTTGACCAAACCATAAACTTGACCAAATCCTAAACTTGACCAAACCCAAACCTTGACCAAACCATAAACTTGACCAAACCATAAACTTGACCAAACCCTAAACTTGACCAAACCCAAACCATAAACTTTACCAAACCATAAACTTGACCAAACCATAAAC
>NW_025732102.1:1588-2503 GCF_021292245.1 Micropterus dolomieu
CCAAACCCTAAACTTGACCAAACCCAAACCATAAACTTTACCAAACCATAAACTTGACCAAACCATAAACTTGACCAAATCCTAAACTTGACCAAACCCAAACCATAAACTTGACCAAACCATAAACTTTACCAAACCATAAACTTGACCAAATCCTAAACTTGACCAAACCCAAACCTTAACCAAACCATAAACTTGACCAAACCATAAACTTTACCAAATCCTAAACTTGACCAAACCTTACACTTTATCCAAACCCTAAACCTGAACTTTATTCAAACCCTGATCTGAATAGGCAGAGCAGAAAACTCTGCCTATTCAGATCATGAAAATGACCTGTTTCAGCATATGACAGCACGTGGGCTTACTGAAGCTGAAATTCAGGTATCGTATACACACTGACTTAAAAAAGAGAACGGTGCAAATCCAGATGACGAGACAGGAAGTCCTGCAGTACGAACAGAGAGGGAGGGAGCCTATAGAAAGAGCATGTCAGTACTTTTTAGAGGACACAGCCTTTACCGAGTGTCCGTTTTAGAATTAGAGCGTTTTGACGGTATTAGCTTATACACCCCCCCTTCCTCTCTCCCTCCCTCTCTCTGCACCCTTGAAAGCTTGCGGTGACCCAGGGATGTGTAAAACGTGGCGGCCAAATGAATTGCTCGGGCACTCGAGCTCTCCGAGCCATTACGGCGAGGAGCTGCCCTACCTGTGTTGAGTCAGCAGTCCCGCTCACTCTATCCGTCTAATGGACAGCGCAGGAATTTAATTAGCAGGAAGCCGCAGAGCGGGTTATGGGAGGGGGGGCGGGGGTTCAGGGGGGAGGAAGGAAGGGAAGGTCCTGTGTGTGTGTGTGTGTGTGTGTGTGTGGCCATTGAGCACTCAACCCCTGCTGTCATCCTTTGGAAACCCTGT
>NW_025732103.1:0-943 GCF_021292245.1 Micropterus dolomieu
ACAAAGACCACAAAAGGAGATTAACGCTGTCGCTTAGGCTTAAGAAGCAACGCATATGTCTGAAATTGTTTCTTCAAGTATGTGTAGAACAAAGTCAGACCATTGTAGAAAACTTGGTCCCATGTGTCAACAGATCACTGGAAGCCATCAACTCAGTATGTAAAGACTAAATCAGCCAGCTTCTACCTTTTAGGGGCTTTAATGTAAAAATCACTGAGTTGAGCTCCAAATGGCTTCAAACTCACCCAGAAGACTCATACACACAACGCCATCAAAAATCCCAACCTGTCATACCATACACACATACAGACAACGCCATCAGAAATGTTGAATCTCAACCTTCTACCACCTTTCCCAAGCTACTTCTCTTCAGGGGCTACCTAGGGGCCCAAAATCTCAACAGCTATATTCAGCGTCCCACACAGATCATACAGTTGTATTTTAGTATTAAAACTCCATTTAGAACTTATTCGGTGGCTGTTATATCACAAAGACCACAAAAGGAGATTAACGGTGTCGCATAGGCTTAAGAAGCAACGCATATGTCTGAAATTGTGTCTTCAAATATGTGTAGAACAAAGTCAGACCATTGTAGAAAACTTGGTCCCATGTGTCAACAGATCACTGGAAGCCATCAACTCAGTATGTAAAGACAAAAACAGCCAGCTGGCTTCAAACTCACCCAGAAGACTCATACAGACAACCTTTTAGGGGCTTTAATGTAAAAATCACTGAGTTGAGCTCCAAATGGCTTCAAACTCACCCAGAAGACTCATACAGACAACGCCATCAAAAATCCCAACCTTCTACCACCTTTCCTAAGCTACTTCTCTTCAGGGGCCACCAAGGGGCCCAAAATCTCAACAGCTATATTCAGCGTCCCACACAGATCATACAGTTGTATTTTAGTATTAAAACTCCATTTAGAACTTATTCGGTGGCT
>NW_025732104.1:0-366 GCF_021292245.1 Micropterus dolomieu
CACAGACAAATGGTAATCACAGACAAATGGTAAACACAGACAAATGGTAATCACAGACAAATGGTAATCACAGACAAATGGTAACCACAGACAAATGCTAATCACAGACAAATGGTAATCACAGACAAATGGTAAACACAGACAAATGGTAATCACAGACAAATGCTAATCACAGACAAATGGTAAACACAGACAAATGGTAAACACAGACAAATGCAAATCACAGACAAATGGTAAACACAGACAAATGGTAATCACAGACAAATGCTAATCACAGACAAATGGTAAACACAGACAAATGGTAATCACAGACAAATGGTAATCACAGACAAATGCTAATCACAGACAAATGGTAAACACAGACAA
>NW_025732105.1:0-907 GCF_021292245.1 Micropterus dolomieu
TGACTTTCATCTCAGAACTCTGACACTAAAATTAGAAAGCTGACTTTCATCTCAGTATGCTGACACTAAATTTAGAATGCTGACTTTAATGTCAGAACTCTGACACTACTGACACTAAATTTAGAATGCTGACTTTCATCTCAGAATGCTGACACTACTGACACTAAATGTAGAATGCTGACTTTCATCTCAGAATACTGACACTAAACTCAGAATGCTGACTTTAATCTCAGAACTCTGACACTACTGACACTAAACTTAGAATGCTGACTTTAATCTCAGAATGCTGACAGTACGGACATCAAATTTAGAATGCTGACGTTAATCTCAGAATGCTGACACTAAATTTAGAATGCTGACTTTAATCTCAGAACTCTGACACTACTGACACTAAATTTAGAATGCTGACTTTCATCTCAGAATGCTAACACTACTGACACTAAATGTAGAATGCTGACTTTCATCTCAGAATACTGACATTAAACTCAGAATGCTGACTTTAATCTCAGAACTCTGACACTAAACTTAGAATGCTGACTTTCATCTCAGAATGCTGACACTACTGACACTACATATAGAATGCTGACTTTCATCTCAGAATACTGACACTACTGACACTAAATTTAGAATGCTGACTTTCATCTCAGAACTCTGACACTAAATTTAGAATGCTGACTTTCATCTCAGAATGCTGACACTAAATTTAGAATGCTGACTTTAATGTCAGAACTCTGACACTACTGACACTAAATTTAGAATGCTGACTTTCATCTCAGATTACTGACACTAAATTCAGAATGCTGACACTACTGACACTAAATTTAGAATGCTGACTTTCATCTCAGAATGCTGACACTACTGACACTAAATTTAGAATGCTGACTTTCATCTCAGAACTCTGACACTA
>NW_025732106.1:0-469 GCF_021292245.1 Micropterus dolomieu
GCAGTAGGAACGTTTAAACGGCCGTCGGGGTCGTCTCGGCAGTAGGAACGTTTAAACAGCAGTCAGGGTCGTCTCAGCAGTAGGAACGTTTAAACGGCCGTCGGGGTCGTCTCGGCAGTAGGAACGTTTAAACAGCAGTCAGGGTCGTCTCAGCAGTAGGAACGTTTAAACGGCCGTCGGGGTCGTCTCGGCAGTAGGAACGTTTAAACAGCCGTCTGGGTCGTCTCTGCAGTAGGAACGTTTAAACAGCCGTCGGGGTCGTCTCTGCAGTAGGAACGTTTAAACAGCCGTCTGGGTCGTCTCAGCAGTAGGAACGTTTAAACAGCCGTCGGGGTCGTCTCTGCAGTAGGAACGTTTAAACTGCAGTCGGGGTCGTCTCGGCAGTAGGAACGTTTAAACAGCCGTCTGGGTCGTCTCAGCAGTAGGAACGTTTAAACGGCCGTCAGGGTCGTCTCAGCAGTAGGAACGT
>NW_025732107.1:0-482 GCF_021292245.1 Micropterus dolomieu
ACGCTCACTACTTTACACTGTTACACAAGCTGCACGCTCACTACTTTACACTGTTATACAAGCTGCACGCTCACTACTTTACACTGTTACACAAGCTGCACGCTCACTACTTTACACTGTTACACAAGCCGCACGCTCACTACTTTACACTGTTACACAAGCCGCACGCTCACTACTTTACACTGTTACACAAGCCGCACGCTCACTACTTTACACTGTTATACAAGCCGCACGCCCACTACTTTACACTGTTATACAAGCCGTACGCTCACTACTTTACACTGTTATACAAGCTGCACGCTCACTACTTTACACTGTTATACAAGCTGCACGCTCACTACTTTACACTGTTATACAAGCTGCACGCTCACTACTTTACACTGTTATACAAGCTGTACGCTCACTACTTTACACTGTTATACAAGCTGCACGCTCACTACTTTACACTGTTACACAAGCTGCACGCTCACTACTTTACACTG
>NW_025732108.1:0-352 GCF_021292245.1 Micropterus dolomieu
CCCCCGATCCAGCCAGGTACACTAATACACTACAGTTACCCCCGATCCAGCCAGGTACACTAATACACTACAGTTACCCCCGATCCAGCCAGGTACACTAATACACTACAGTTACCCCGATCCAGCCAGGTACACTAATACACTACAGTTACCCCCGATCCAGCCAGGTACACTAATACACTACAGTTAACCCGATCCAGCCAGGTACACTAATACGCTACAGTTACCCCCAGCCAGCCAGGTACACTAATACGCTACAGTTACCCCCGATCCAGCCAGGTACACTAATACACTACAGTTACCCCCAGCCAGCCAGGTACACTAATACACTACAGTTACCCCCAGCCAGCCA
>NW_025732109.1:0-700 GCF_021292245.1 Micropterus dolomieu
GGGACCGGTGAAGACCTAAAGGAAGGGAACCTGAAACACAGAGGGACCGGTGAAAAACTAAAGGAAGGGAACCTGAAACACAGAGGGACCGGTGAAGAACTAAAGGAAGGGAACCTGAAACACAGAGGGACCAGTGAAGACCTAAAGGTAGGGAACCTGAAACACAAACAGATCGGTGAAGAACTAAAGGAAGGGAACCTGAAACACAGAGGGACCGGTGAAAAACTAAAGGAAGGGAACCTGAAACACAGAGGGACCGGTGAAAAACTAAAGGAAGGGAACCTGAAACACAGAGGGACCGGTGAAAAACTAAAGGAAGGGAACCTGAAACACAGAGGGACCGGAGAAAAACTAAAGGAAGAGAACCTGAAACACAGAGGGACCGGTGAAAAACTAAAGGAAGGGAACCTGAAACACAGAGGGACCGGTGAAAAACTAAAGGAAGGGAACCTGAAACACAGAGGGACCGGTGAAAAACTAAAGGAAGGGAACCTGAAACACAGAGGGACCGGTGAAGAACTCTGAAACACAGAGGGACCGGTGAAGACCTAAAGGAAGGGAACCTGAAACACAGAGGGACCGGTGAAGACCTAAAGGAAGGGAACCTGAAACACAGAGGGACCGGTGAAGACCTAAAGGAAGGGAACCTGAAACACAGAGGGACCGGTGAAAAACTAAAGGAAGGGAACCTGAAACACAG
>NW_025732110.1:0-1332 GCF_021292245.1 Micropterus dolomieu
TGGAGGGTAGTGACTTCTTTGGTCGTTCCAAAACCAAAAACACAAGATCAGAAGTCTAAGGAATGGATTAAACTGCATGTTTATCTGCTGCTAACTTTAGCATGTCCAGCTAACTAGCTTACAACCTGCGAAAGTAACCTACTGTTACTTCCAAGGCCAATAGTTAGCATAAAGTTGAGTTATTATCACACATTTTTACACAGTACACGGGATATAACCGATCCTAACTAGGAGGCGTGGGCAGCCATTGTGCAGCTCTTGCTCGATGGCACCTTTGGGCTGGACTCAAACGGGCAAGTATAATCTGCAAAAAAGTCGAATATGGGTCACTTTGGCCTGCAGTCTGAAGTTTAACCTAATATTGGTGGCTGTGATGGCCCAGTGGTTAAGGCGTTGGACTCGAAATCCAATGGGGTTTCCCCGCGCAGGTTCAAACCCTGCTCACAGAGGTCCTGTAATGTGTTTAATGACATGGTTCAACATGTAACATAAAAAACTATCCTATCGTTTCAATAATATGCTACTTAGCATAGGGTAGTGTCATGTCATAAGTATATATAATACAATTAACCAAATGAGATCTATTGTATGGTATGGAGGTAACAGGTTACAGTATAGGTAAAACAACAATAAATCTACATTGAACTTTACACTGGAGTCTGGAAGAAGAGATACAGTTTAACTGTTTGTTAAACCCCTCCCTGAACAGTGATAATCCAATCATAGCTTAGCATCAGTAACGAGGTGAGTACCACAAAGTTTGGAGGTATTTAAACTGAGCATGTCATAAGTATGGAAACCAGTCTCTGAGCTAGAGACCATGTCAACTCAAGTCACTTGGGTTATAATGAATGTTGTATCAGCTTACTGAATTCTGTAACTGTAAGCCGTTTTTCACTTACAGAGCACAACCATGTAATGTGCAATGCAATCAATGACAGCTTAAACTACTGTCAGTCAACACACCCCGCAGACTCTCAAACCGTGTAATGTTAACCAATGTTAAATAAAAATGTAACGTTACATGATTAACAATAAACTTGTAACCTGTTTTTGACAGAGCACAACCATGTAGCCTAATGTACCATGCGTCTACAAGTAATGGCAGCTTATTAACTACTGTAAGTCAAAACACACCCCAGACTGTCAAACCAGCGTAAAAACGGTAACGATGCATGATCAACCTGTTTTTCGCAGAGCACAACCATGTAATGTGTAATGCAATCAAGGACAGCTTAAACTACTGTAAGTCAACACACCCCGAAGACTCTCAAACCAGGGTAACATTATAATTAAATAACACTGTAACGTTCCATGATCAACAATAAACCT
>NW_025732111.1:0-893 GCF_021292245.1 Micropterus dolomieu
GGAAGTAGATACAGTAAGTGGTATGATAGATTGTGTTCTTGGAATCAGGTTATGTTTTTTTTATTAGAATTAGGATACAGTTTTTTGTATGACAGATTGGATGCTTAGAATTGGGATGCAGTTTTTGGTATGACAGATTGGGTTCTTGGAATTAGATACAGTTTGTGGTATGATAGATTGTGTTCGTGGAATTAGATAAAGTTTTTTGAAAAACAGATTGTAGTATTGGAACCAGAATATGGTGTTTCGAATGAAAGATTGTACTCTTGGAAGGAGATACAATTTGTCGTATGATAAATTGAATTATTGGAAATAGATACA
Source organism: Micropterus dolomieu (assembly GCF_021292245.1). Classification (NCBI taxonomy): domain Eukaryota; kingdom Metazoa; phylum Chordata; class Actinopteri; order Centrarchiformes; family Centrarchidae; genus Micropterus; species Micropterus dolomieu. Next base: position 322 of record NW_025732111.1, read on the forward strand.
GTATGTGGTATGATAGATTGTGTTCTTGGAATTAGATACAGTTTGTGGTATGATAGATTGTGTTCTTGGAATAAGATACAGTTTTTTGAAAAACAGATTGTAGTATTGGAACCAGGATATGGTGTTTGGAATGAAAGATTGTACTCTTGGAAGAAGATACAGTTTGTGGTATGATAGATTTAGGTCTTGGAATTAGATTCAGTATGTGGTATGAAAGATTGTGTTCTTGAAATCAGGATAGGGTTTGTGGAATGAAAGATTGGGTTCTTGGAATTAGAGGCTGTGTTCGAAACGGGCTAAAGTGCTGTCTCAAAAGGTGTCTAACAGGACAGCGAGGCATCGAGTGCTGTCCGAAACGGCTCGAACGATCTCTTCCTGTCTCCTGAGATGCCTTCACACTGCCCCAGTAACGGACAGTTTTGAAGGCAGCATCGATGGTGACCTGATGCTGACTATTACCCATAAAGCAGCGCGGCTGTGGCCGCCGGAGCTTTCGAAAACTGGTCAAGATGGCGGACAAATAAGCCGAATTTGTACACAAATATACGGTTTTAAAAGTTTTTAGTAGTTTT
>NW_025732112.1:0-527 GCF_021292245.1 Micropterus dolomieu
GGCCTGCTACATGAATCACTAAAGCCTGCTACATGAATCACTACGGGCTGTTGTATGAAACACTACGGGCTTAAACATAAATCACTACGGCCTGCTACATGAATCACTACGGCCTGCTACATGAATCACTACGGGCTGTTGTATGAATCACTACGGCCTGCTACATGAATCACTACGGCCTGCTACATGAATCACTACAGGCTGTTGTATGAAACACTACGGGCTTAAACATAAATCACTACGGCCTGCTACATGAATCACTACGGGCTGTTGTATGAAACACTACGGGCTTAAACATAAATCACTACGGCCTGCTACATGAATCACTACGGGGTGCTACATGAATCACTACGGGCTGTTGTATGAATCACAACGGGCTGCTGTATGAATCACTACGGGCTGCTACATGAATCACTACGGGCTGTTGTTTGAATCACAACGGGCTGCTGTATGAATCACTGCGGGCTGCTACGTGAATCACTACGGGCTGCTACATGAATCACTACGGGCTGCTACATGAATCACTA
>NW_025732114.1:0-418 GCF_021292245.1 Micropterus dolomieu
GTCAGGAACAGGTCACTCACCTGAGCCCCGCTGGCCTCAGTCAGGAACAGGTGAACTCACCCGAGACCCGCTGGCCTCAGTCAGGAACAGGTGACTCACCTGAGACCCGCTGGCCTCAGTCAGGAACAGGTGAACTCACCCGAGACCCGCTGGCCTCAGTCAGGAACAGGTGAACTCACCCGAGACCCGCTGGCCTCAGTCAGGAACAGGTGAACTCACCTGAGACCCGCTGGCCTAAGTCAGGAACAGGTGACTCACCTGAGACCCGCTGGCCTCAGTCAGGAACAGGTGACTCACCTGAGACCCGCTGGCCTCAGTCAGGAACAGGTGAACTCACCCGAGACCCGCTGGCCTCAGTCAGGAACAGGTGACCTCACCCGAGCCCCGCTGGCCTCAGTCAGAACCGGGTGACCCCGCC
>NW_025732115.1:0-924 GCF_021292245.1 Micropterus dolomieu
ATTGTGTTCGTGGAATTAGATAAAGTTTTTTGAAAAACAGATTGTAGTATTGGAACCAGAATATGGTGTTTCGAATGAAAGATTGTACTCTTGGAAGGAGATACAATTTGTCGTATGATAGATTGAATTATTGGAAATAGATACAGTATGTGGTATGATAGATTGTGTTCTTGGAATTAGATACAGTTTGTGGTATGATAGATTGTGTTCTTGGAATTAGATACAGTTTTTTGAAAAACAGATTGTAGTATTGGAACCAGGATATGGTGTTTGGAATGAAAGATTGTACTCTTGGAAGAAGATACAGTTTGTGGTATGATAGATTTAGGTCTTGGAATTAGATTCAGTATGTGGTATGAAAGATTGTGTTCTTGAAATCAGGATAGGGTTTGTGGAATGAAAGATTGGGTTCTTGGAATTAGAGGCTGTGTTCGAAACGGGCTAAAGTGCTGTCTGAAAAGGTGTCTAACAGGACAGCGAGGCATCGAGTGCTGTCCGAAACGGCTCGAACGATCTCTTCCTGTCTCCAGAGATGCCGTCACACTGCCCCAGTAACGGACAGTTTTGAAGGCAGCATCGATGGTGACCTGATGCTGACTATTACCCATAAAGCAGCGCGGCTGTGGCCGCCGGAGCTTTCGAAAACTGGTCAAGATGGCGGACAAATAAGCCGAATTTGTACACAAATATACGGTTTTAAAAGTTTTTAGTAGTTTTCTTGCTTCGATTTTTGAAAACCTAGTGAGAACTAAACACTGAACTATAATATCAGCCCGTGACTGTAACCAACCAAGTTTGTTCAGTATGATTTCTGAGGCGTCTGTTAGCCATTTGGCTTTTCAATAGCTAGTTAGCTGATGCTAAGGCTAGCGTCTCTTCCGACAGCCAGAAGAGACGCAAGACGCCGTGCTGACGTCACACGTT
>NW_025732116.1:0-1549 GCF_021292245.1 Micropterus dolomieu
TGAGCGATCTCTTACAGTCACTGAGCGATCTCTTACAGTCACTGAGCGATCTCGTACAGTCACTTAACAATCTCTTACAGTCACTTAGGGATCTCTTACATTGACTGACCGATCTCTTACAGTCACTTAACGATCTCTTACAGTCACTTAGCGTTCTCTTAAAGTAACTTAATGATCTCTTACAGTCACTGAGCGATCTCTTACATTCACTGAGTGATCTCTTACAGTCACTGAGCGATCTCTTACAGTCACTGAGCGATCTCTTACAGTCACTTAACGATCTCGTACAGTCACTTAGCGATCACTTACAGTCACTTAGCGATCTCTTACAGCCACTGAGCGATCTCTTACAGTCACTGAGCGATCTTTTACAAGCACTTAGCGATCTCTTACAAGCACTTAGCGATCTCTTATAATCACTGAGCGATCTCTTACAGTCACTGAGCGATCTCTTACAAGCACTTAGGGATCTCGTACAGTCACTTAACAATCTCTTACAGTCACTGAGCGATCTCTTACAGTCACTGAGCGATCTCTTACAGTCACTGAGCGATCTCGTACAGTCACTTAACAATCTCTTACAGTCACTTAGGGATCTCTTAAATTGACTGACCGATCTCTTACAGTCACTTAACGATCTCTTACAGTCACTTAGCGTTCTCTTAAAGTAACTTAATGATCTCTTACAGTCACTGAGCGATCTCTTACATTCACTGAGTGATCTCTTACAGTCACTGAGCGATCTCTTACAGTCACTGAGCGATCTTTTACAAGCACTTAGCGATCTCTTACAAGCACTTAGCGATCTCTTACAATCACTGAGCGATCTCTTACAGTCACTGAGCGATCTCTTACAAGCACTTAGGGATCTCTTACAGTCTCTTAGCAATCTCTTACAGTCACTGAGCGATCTCTTACAAGCACTTAGCAATCTCTTACAACCACTGAGCGATGTCGTACAGTCACTGAGTGATCTCTTGCAGTCACTGAGCGATCTCTTACAGTCGCTAAGCGATCTCGTGCAGTCACTTAGGGATCTCTTACATTGACTGAGCGATCTCGTACAGTCACTTAACAATCTCTTACAGTCACTGAGCGATCTCTTACAGTCACTGAGCGATCTCTTACAGTCACTGAGCGATCTCGTACAGTCACTTAACAATCTCTTACAGTCACTTAGGGATCTCTTAAATTGACTGACCGATCTCTTACAGTCACTTAACGATCTCTTACAGTCACTTAGCGTTCTCTTAAAGTAACTTAATGATCTCTTACAGTCACTGAGCGATCTCTTACATTCACTGAGTGATCTCTTACAGTCACTGAGCGATCTCTTACAGTCACTGAGCGATCTCTTACAGTCACTTAACGATCTCGTACAGTCACTTAGCGATCACTTACAGTCACTTAGCGATCTCTTACAGTCACTGAGCGATCTCTTACAGTCACTTAGCGATCTCTTACAAGCACTTAGCGATCTCTTACAAGCACTTAGCGATCTCTTATAATCACTGAGCGATCTCTTACAGTCACTGAGCGATCTCTTACA
>NW_025732117.1:0-836 GCF_021292245.1 Micropterus dolomieu
CACCTACAGCATCCGCTCTTCTAGTCACATCCGGCTACAAATCCCTTCAGCTAACACATCATTAGGTCGCACCGCCTTTCAGTTCGCTGGGTCCTAAGATTGGAACCAACAACAAAAAAAAACAAAACTCTCCACTCTAGTCAACACTGCCACTTTTAAAGGCAAAATCACCAACTTGTTCACAGAAAACTGTAATTGCTTCATGTGATGTTATGTGTTGTTGTTATATGTCGCTCTGCTACTATCTAGATTGTTGTCATTATTCAGCTTTTGTGTCATGGCATAGTGTATTGTATCGTGTCGTATGCACTCTGTCATGATATAGCAAAGGTTCTACTGTACACGAGGTTGTGCAGTCAGGATGGCCGAGCGGTCTAAGGCGCTGCGTTCAGGTCGCAGTGTCCTCTGGAGGCGTGGGTTCGAATCCCACTTCTGACAGCTACTTTTCAAACTCAGCAAAATGCCTTTCACACGGTATTGGGGTAGAAGAGTCAATCGTTCCTTGTATGTTGGATGATAAGTGATAAGTAAAAACAGACAGTGTTAGTAGTACAGTGGGTTTGGCATACAGATTCAAAGAAGAAGTTTTTCTCTAGCCTCTCATGTAATATTTGGTGTGACCACCCTTTGCTTTTAAAATAGCATCAGTTCTTCCAGGCGCACTTGCACAAAGTCAGGGATTTTTTAGGTTTATCGTCAGCTGTTTGATTAAACAATTATACCAAACAGATGCTAATGATCACCAATTCAACATGTAGGTTTCAAACACAATCATTACCTGAAACAGAAACAGCTTGGGGAGGAATTCAACTGGGTGAGGAACAGCCAAACCCGAC
>NW_025732118.1:0-310 GCF_021292245.1 Micropterus dolomieu
CTTCTTAAGCCTAAGCGAGTGTGTAAAGCTCCTTTTGTGGTTTTTATGAGCTAACAACCACCTAATAAGTTCTAAATGGAGTTTTAATACCAAAATACAACTGTATGATGGGTGTGGGACGCTGATTTGAGCTGTTGTGATTTATGGCCCCTATGGGTTAGGGAAGAAAAAATTGGATAGCTCTTAGCCCTTACCTCTCATTGAGGCCTCCTGGAATCAAAGTGCCCAGACGGTGAATCCAGAGCCTCTCCTCACGCCGTCTCTGAGCTGTGGACCATCTGGGGTTACACTGCAGGATCAGTGCAGTGAG
>NW_025732119.1:0-302 GCF_021292245.1 Micropterus dolomieu
GAGACTGAAACACAGTGAGGTGGTGGTGGTGGTGGTGGAGACTGAAACACAGTGAGGTGGTGGTGGTGGAGACTGAAACACAGTGAGGTGGTGGTGGTGGTGGTGGTGGAGACTGAAACACAGTGAGTTGAAGTGGTGGTGGTGGTGGTGGTGGAGACTGAAACACAGTGAGGTGGTGGAGACTGAAACACAGTGAGGTGGTGTTGGTGGTGGAGACTGAAACACAGTGAGGTGGTGGTGGTGGTGGTGGTGGTGGAGACTGAAACACAGTGAGGTGGTGGTGGTGGTGGTGGAGACTGAAA
>NW_025732120.1:0-402 GCF_021292245.1 Micropterus dolomieu
GTCGTCTGGGTAAGTTTGAAGCCATTTGGAGCTCAACTCAGAGATTTCTACATGAAAGCCTCTAAAAGGTAGAAGCAGGCTGTTTTAGCCTGTACACACTGAGTTGATGGCTTCCAGTGACCTGTTGGACTTTGGAGTCAAATTTAACTCACTTTCTGTTGTTTTACACAGATCAGTCACAGGACAGAGTTTTTCACCAGATCTCACCTTTTCAACAAACAATACCAATTTCATACAGCCATTTTTCACAGAACAGGACTCATGTAGAGATTTCTACATGAAAGCCTCTAAAAGGTAGAAGCAGGCTGTTTTAGCCTGTACACACTGAGTTGATGGCTTCCAGTGACCTGTTGGACTTTGGAGTCAAATTTAACTCACTTTCTGTTGTTTTACACAGATCAG
>NW_025732121.1:0-371 GCF_021292245.1 Micropterus dolomieu
AAATAAACACGCCGCCGCACGCCGCTGTAAATAAACACGCCGTCGCACGCCGCTGTAAATAAACACGCCGTCGCACGCCGCTGTAAATAAACACGCCGTCGCACGCCGCTGTAAATAAACACGCCGCCGCAGGCCGCTGTAAATAAATACGCCGTCGCACGCCGCTGTAAACATGGCCTCGCAGGCGTCCCCCGTTTTCCCCAGCGTCCCCCGTTTTCCCCAGCGTCCCCCAGTTTCTCCCAGCGTCCCCCAGTTTCTCCCAGCGTCCCCCAGTTTCTCCCAGCGTCCCCCGTTTTCCCCAGCGTCTCCCAGCGTCCCCCCGTTTCTCCCAGCGTCCCCCCGTTTCTCCCAGCGTCCCCCCGTTTCTCCCA
>NW_025732122.1:0-598 GCF_021292245.1 Micropterus dolomieu
AATGCTTAAGACATCAAGCAAGGAGGGAGTGTTTTTGCCTTTCTGGGGTCGCTGGAGGCGCATCACAGGACAGTGCACCAGACTGGCTAACGCAGAGCTTTGTAAGTCGTTGGCCAGCTCTTTTTCCCCTCTCCCTAACCCTAACCCTAGCTGCAACACCTAAACTTAACATCAGTGATTATTGTGACCCACTGGAAATTTGAAATTCTCAAGCAGGAGAAGGCTAAGAAGTGAATTGGATTTTAATCGTCAGACACCCAAATAGGGTGCAGATTGCAAAATTAGCAGATATTATTCTGATTAATGGCCTCAAGCTGAAGAGAACAACAAGAAAACACTTACCTCAAACTAGAAAAAAGGAAAATACTTACCGTTTTTGAACCAAATTAAAGGGAAACCTAAGGAAAAGGACATTTAAAGGGACCACTCTGTCATGCCTGATGAAGGACAAGCCGCCCTCCGAAACGTTGCAACAAGGCAGAGTGAAGCAGGACCAAGTCGGCCTGAATTAAAGATAAATGAATCAACAGCTACAGGACCCGTGGAGTCCAATTTTTTGAACCAGCGCAGAGGTAATGCACCTTTGTGGCTTTTATAA
>NW_025732123.1:0-427 GCF_021292245.1 Micropterus dolomieu
GTCCATTGTGGTTCTGCTGAAGGGAGACCGGACTAGTACCCATGAAGAATGTCTCTCTGTCACAGCTCATGTTTAAAGCTGCAGTCTGTCTGGATTCATAATCTCTGAACCTGCAGAGCTCTCAGCTCCAGCATCGTAACAGCTGCTTAGAATCCCCCTGCAGGAGAAGCACCTAGGGGACTTGATCATCTGGATCCACCTGGATCCAAGGGGGAAGTACTGAATCCCTGCTTCTCACCTTGGAAACACGTCCATGTTCTCGTGATCTCTGATGCTTGCGTCACATTCAGCATGCTAATCTGTGGCACTGAACACCTGCGAAGGTGCTGCTACACCTGAGAGCGGACCTTTCAGTGATTTCAAATGACACATCAGATCAGAATTATGAACATAAAACAAAACCAGAGTTTACTGCAAGTGGACTTGA
>NW_025732124.1:0-423 GCF_021292245.1 Micropterus dolomieu
CACTCCTCCGCACTCCTACAGACTCCTCCTCACTACTCCGCACTCCTCCGCACTCCTACAGACTCCTCCTCACTACTCCGCACTCCACCGCACTCCACCGCACTCCACCGCACTCCACCGCACTCCACCGCACTCCTCCGCACTCCTACGCACTCCTCCTCACTCCTACGCACTCCTCCTCACTACTCCGCACTCCTCACTACTCCGCACTCCTCCAGACACCTACGCACTCCTCCGCACTCCTCCAGACACCTACGCACTCCTCCGCACTCCTACGCACTCCTCCAGACACCTACGCACTCCTCCACACTCCTATGCACTCCTCACTACGCACTCCTCACTACTCCTCCACACTCCACCGCACTCCTCACTACGCACTCCTCACTACGCACTCCTCACTACGCACTCCTCACTACTCCTACG
>NW_025732125.1:0-806 GCF_021292245.1 Micropterus dolomieu
TGCATTACCTTTGCATTTGGTCAAAAAATTGGACTTCACGAATCCTTTAATTTCTGCATCCTACTTGGATGTCTTACGATGAATTTTCCTATTAATCCAGGCCTATTTGGTCCTGCTTCACTCTGCCTTGTTGCAACGTTTCGGAGAACTATTTGTCCTTCATCAGGCTTTACAGAGTGGCATCTTTAAGTTTCCTTTTTCTTTAGGTTTCACTGATCTTCTGCTTGAGGCTTTTCTAATTGAGGTTTCCAGTGAGTCACGGTGAGTACTGAGGTTAAGGTGAGGGATTTGGGCTGGGTAAGAGTGTCCCCGCCCCCCGTGGGGCCATCCAGAGGTCACACACGGCACTGGCTGAGTTAGGGAGAGGGGAAAAAGAGCTGGCCAACGACTTACGAAGCTCTGCGTTAGCCAGTCTGGTGCACTGTCCTGTGATGCGCCTCCAGCGACCCCAGAAAGGCAAAAACACTCCCTCCTTGCTTGATGTCTTAAGCATTTCCCACATTTCCCATGGTAAAAAACAAAACTGCATTACCTTTGCATTTGGTCAAAAAATTGGACTTCACGAATCCTTTAATTTCTGCATCCTACTTGGATGTCTTACGATGAATTTTCCTATTAATCCAGGCCTATTTGGTCCTGCTTCACTCTGCCTTGTTGCAACGTTTCGGAGAACTATTTGTCCTTCATCAGGCTTTACAGAGTGGCATCTTTAAGTTTCCTTTTTCTTTAGGTTTCACTGATCTTCTGCTTGAGGCTTTTCTAATTGAGGTTTCCAGTGAGTCACGGTGAGTACTGAGGTTAAGGTG
>NW_025732126.1:0-426 GCF_021292245.1 Micropterus dolomieu
GCTGTGAGGTGTAGTGAGGCACTGTGATACATAGTGAGACGCATTGAGACGCAGTGAGATGAAGTGAGACGCTGTGAGGTGTAGTGAGGCACTGTGATACATAGTGAGACGCAGTGAGATGCTGTGAGACATAGTGAGGCACTGTGATAAATAGTGAGATGCAGTGCGACGCTGTGAGGCACTGTGATACATAGTGAGACGCATTGAGGTGCAGTGAGACACTGTGAGCCTTAGTGAGGCACTGTGAGACATCGTGAGATGAAGTGAGACGCTGTGAGGTGTAGTGAGGCACTGTGATGCATAGTGAGACGCATAGTGAGACGCATTGAGACATAGTGAGATGCATTGAGGTGCAGTGAGACGCTGTGATCCTTAGTGAGGCGCTGTGAGACATTGTGAGACGCTGTGAGACGCAGTGAGACATAG
>NW_025732126.1:446-834 GCF_021292245.1 Micropterus dolomieu
GCTGTGAGGTGTAGTGAGGCACTGTGATGCATAGTGAGACGCATTGAGACGCAGTGAGATGAAGTGAGACGCTGTGAGGTGTAGTGAGGCACTGTGATGCATAGTGAGACGCATTGAGGTGCAGTGAGACGCAGTGAGGTGTAGTGAGGCACTGTGAGACATTGTGAGACGCATTGAGGCGCAGTGAGACGCTGTGAGATGCATTGAGACATAGTGAGATGCATTGAGGTGCAGTGAGACGCTGTGAGCCTTAGTGAGGCGCTGTGAGACATTGTGAGACGCAGTGAGACATAGTGAGACTCATTGAGGCGCAGTGAGATGCAGTGAGACACTGTGAGGCGTAGTGAGGCACTGTGATACATAGTGAGACGCAGTGAGATGCAGTGAG
>NW_025732126.1:854-1132 GCF_021292245.1 Micropterus dolomieu
AGACGCAGTGAGATGATGTGAGACGCTGTGAGGCACTGTGATACATAGTGAGACGAAGTGAGATGCAGTGAGACGCTGTGAGACATCGTGAAACGCAGTGAGACGCAGTGAGACGCTGTGAGGTGTAGTGAGACGCTGTGAGACATAGTGAGACGCATTGAGGCGCAGTGAGATGCAGTGAGATGCAGTGAGACGCTGTGAGGCACTGTGATACATAGTGAGACGCATTCAGACGCACTGAGATGAAGTGAGACGCTGTGAGGTGTAGTGAGGCACTG
>NW_025732127.1:0-560 GCF_021292245.1 Micropterus dolomieu
ACCGCTGTGTATTCCTTTAAAACCACTGCGTATTCTTTTAAAGCCACCACTGTGTATTCCTTTAAAACTAACGCTGTGTAATCTTTTAAAACCACTGCGTATTCCTTTAAAGCCACCGCTGTGTATTCCTTTAAAACCACTGCGTATTCCTTTAAAGCCACCGCTGTGTATTCCTTTAAAACCACTGCATATTCTTTTAAAGCCACCGCTGTGTATTCCTTTAAAACCACTGTATATTCCTTTAAAACTAACGCTGTGTAATCTTTTAAAACCACTGCGTATTCCTTTAAAGCCACCACTGTGTATTCCTTTAAAACCACTGCGTATTCTTTTAAAACCACTGCGTATTCTTTTAAAACCACCACTATGTATTCCTTTAAAACTGCTGCGTATTCTTTTAAAACCACCGCTGTGTTTTTCTTTAAAACCACTGTGTATTCTTTTAAAACCACTGCGTATTCTTTTAAAACCACTGTGTATTCCTTTACAACCACTGTGTATTTCTTTAAAACCACTGTGTATTCCTTTAAAACCACTGCGTATTCTTTTAAAACCACCAC
>NW_025732128.1:0-904 GCF_021292245.1 Micropterus dolomieu
GGACCCCTGAAGCCCCAGAACGGCAGGGGGGAGCCGCCGAAGATCCACGGTGAGTGAGTCGGGATGCCGTCCACCTGCAGACCCTCGGGGCAGGCAGTACGGCGCGGACTCGATGGTGGCAGGTGCGTCCTGAACGTGTAAACGGCGGGATAACATCACCTGTTGCCACGGCGGAGGGGACCTCGGTCGGCCTCCGGGGGGGGTGCCGAATGGAAGAACCCGATACTGGTAAGCCACACCCCCGAAGGCGAACCTCAGGAACTTCCTGTGAGAAGGACGGATGGAGACCTGGAAATAGGCGTCCTTTAGATCTATCGTGACGAACCAATCCTCAGATTGGATGTGCGTCACGATGGCGGGGATGATGAGCATCGTGAACCTGAAAAAACTCCCCTACCCCGGTCTTCAGGACCTCTTCCCTGAGCTCCGTCGGGACTGGATGACGGTCCTCAGATCGCGTCTCACAGAAGGCTGAGGTTGAGAGCGCCGCCTCGCTGCCCTAGCCCCTTGGGGGGGGCCCCCGAGAAGCGACACTCTGCTTGCTCTCCTCTCGGTAGGAGCTCGTAGAGGGAAGGGACCTACGCCCGGCAGCCTCAGCTGCCTGGGGTGCAGACCGGCGAGGGAGGTACCGGCGGAACGCATCGCCCTGCGTCTAACGCTCCGTGGTTCTGCGAGGCTCCGCCAGATCTTCCCTAGAGGGACCCCCCCTCTGAACCATCTCCTGTAGCAGGTCGGCTTGGTAGGCTTGAAGCACCGCCATGGTGTGCAAGCTCGCACCTGCCTGGCCCGCTGCCATGTATGCCTTCCCCACGAGCGTGGATGTGGTGCGACATGGTTTGGATGGTAACGCCGGCTTCTCCAGGGAGGACGCAAGTCGAGGGGAGAGATAGCTCGCAAGCGCATC
>NW_025732129.1:0-691 GCF_021292245.1 Micropterus dolomieu
CAGCTTCGTTGGTGGCCCAGCCGACTCCTGTTCCTCATGCTCCGTCGGTGGTCCGACCGGCACCTGCTTCGCCGGTGGCCCAGCCGACTCCTGTTCTCCCGTCGGTGGTCCGACCAACACCAGCTCCGTTGGTGGCCCAGCCTGTTCCTCGTGTTCTGTCGGCGGACGGACCGGCTTCAGCCCCGCCGGTGGTCCGGCCGACCCCTGCTCCTCGTGTCCTGTCGGCGGATGGACCGACTTCAGCCCCGCCGGTGGTCCGGCCGACCCCTGCTCCTCGTGTCCTGTTGGCGGATGGACCGACTTCAGCCCCGCCGGTGGTCAGGCCGACTCCAGCTCCTCGTGTTCGGTCCATGGCCTCCAGCCCTGCTGTCCAGTCGGTGGTCAGGCCGACTCCAGCTCCTCGTGTCCGGTCCATGGTCCCCAGCCCAGCTGCTCAGTCGGTGTTCAGACCGACTCCAGCTCCTCGTGTCCAGTCCATGGTCCTCAGCCCAGCTGTCTCGCCGGTGGTCCTCAGCCCAGCTGTGCCTCCAGAGCACCCAAGCTTTGGGTGCCGACCTCCGGAGAGGTCTTGCCGTCAGCCTCCTGCTCGGCCCCCAGTGGGGTTGCTGCCTCACTGTTGGCCGTCCTGCCAACCCCTTGAACTCTGTGGCCCCCCTGTTCTGCCCGGCCTGTTGAGTCGACCTCCGGCGCG
>NW_025732130.1:0-1323 GCF_021292245.1 Micropterus dolomieu
TGTGGTGCTTAAGAAACCTTTCATCAAGCTACCACTAGCCTGTGGTGTCTGCTCCTCCCGTGGCCAGTTCATGTTGAGCTTAGCCACGGCTCTAGTCACCACCTCCAGCAGCACGTCATAGTCGGGCGCGGCCAGATGACGCCGCCCCGACACCCGGAAGTCATCGTCCACTGCGCTGAGCACGTCCGCCTCCTCGGAGTCGGATTGCTGCAGTGTCTCCGGATCCAAAACCGCGAGCGGGAGAAGCCGAAAACGGGCTCCCGAACGAGGAAAGGAAGCGTCGGAGCCAGCGGATGAAGGTCGGGAAAAAGCCTCAGCCGTCCCGAAATCCTCCGACAGATCACGCTGTGAACCCATGAGTGAAGCCGCCGGGCCGCCTCAGCGGCCGCAGGGCCCGCGCCACGGGGAAAACACATCCGGCCATCCTCGGAAAGAGAGCCATGCTGTACCTCAGTACCCGCACGGAAAGGGCATCGCAACGGGCGCAGGCAGCCCCCTCGAGCGCTGCCCGTGCGTGCTCCATCCCCAAACATGAGACACACATCTCATGAGAATCTCCATCCGTGATGTACCGAGGGCAAGAAAAAAACACACCTTCTGTACATCTGGTTGCCGGACGTGCTGGTAGACTTTTTCTTCAGGTAAGACATACTGCTTGTAGGACTGGAGCTTTCTTCAAACAACATACAGAGCGCCTGCTGAATAAAAAAAAGCTAATGATGAGTGTGTACAGGTGTGCTTTATACTCCTCCGGTTATTCCGTCACACCTTACTGTTCTAGCAACAGGCCAATAGGATTGGAGTGATTTCATTCACGTTCAGACCTGCTTCGCCTAGAGGCGTTCCCATAGTGTCGTAACCGACGCAGTTCGAGTTCCCTCGAAGGGGAACTGTACATCTAGGATGAGAGTCCCGCCCTGAACACATGTACATGCCGACATTCACCCACAGTCATAGCGCCACCTGCTGGCAATAGAAAGTGACCTTTAACGAAGCAGCCCCCGCCGCATGTTTCACCTACGTGCACGAATTTTCTGTGGTACGTGTATCTTGTCCAGACGCACAAAAAAGTCTCTTGGAGCCATAGCCTAAATCCAACAGGAAGTCGGCCATTTTGAATTTTACGTCAAATTTTGGATGATTTACACACTTCGTACTTTAACGAACTCCTCCTAGGGATTTAGTCCGACCGACCTCAAATTTGTGCTGTGCCTTCTAAAGGCATTGAAGATGAAAAGTTGTGCTATTTGCAAGTTTTCGTCAATGGGCGTGTCCGTGGCGTGGCGTCAAAGATCAACTCTTCGCCATGACACGGAAGTTGTC
>NW_025732132.1:0-796 GCF_021292245.1 Micropterus dolomieu
CTCTTAAAAGGAAGTTTTTCCTTGCCTCTGTCGCCTAGTGCTTGCTCTTGGTGGGAACTGTTGGGCTTCTGTAAATTCAATTCAATTCAATTTTATTTATATAGCGCCAAATCACAACAACAATTATCTCACAGCGCTTTTCATAAAAGAGCAGGTCTAGACCGTACTCTGTGATGATATTTAAAGAAAGAGATTCCTCACAGTGGTGCTGGAGGCCAAGGCGATGCCATCCAGGGAAACTATATCTTTAGATAATGCGTCACGGAGGTGCTGTGGCCCCAGTGCAATAACTTCAGTTTTATCTGAGTTTAACATGAGAAAATTACAGGTCATCCAGGTTTTAACATCCTGAAGGCACATTTGAAGTTTAGCTAACTGATGAGTTTCATCTGGTTTGATCGATAGATATAACTGAGTATCATCTGCATAACAATGAAAGCTTATGGAATATTTCCTGATAATATTGCCTAAAGGAAGCATATATAAAGTGAAGAGGATTGGTCCGAGGACAGATCCTTGAGGAACTCCATGACTAACTTTGGCATGCAGGGAGGACTCATCGTTAACATGTACAAACTGAAATCGATCTGATAAATAGGACTTAAACCAGCTTAGAGCGGTTCCTTTAATGCCAATGAAATGTTCCAGTCTCGGCAATAGGATCTGATGGTCAATGGTATCCAATGCAGCACTAAGATCTAATAAAACCAGTACAGAGACAAGTCCTTTGTCTGATGCAATAAGGAGGTCGTTAGTAATTTTCACCAGTGCTGTCTCTGTGCTATGATGAGCTCTA
>NW_025732133.1:0-348 GCF_021292245.1 Micropterus dolomieu
CGCGCGCTGCCTCGGAGCATTTGAACGCCTCTCTGGTGGCTTCAGTCTCCGTCTGTCTGAGCGAAGCTAAACGACTGCTGCGAAGCAAAGAACATATGAAGTGTAAATCAAACGTCAGGAATCAAACCGGGTGAATCAAAGAGAGGTGTGTGTGTGTGTGTGTGTGTGTCCCTCAGGGCTCACTGAAGCTCTACAGTAGAGGGGTGTGTGTGTGTGTGTGTGTGTCCCTCAGGGCTCACTGAAGCTCTACAGTAGAGGGGTGTGTGTGTGTGTGTGTGTGTCCCTCAGGGCTCACTGAAGCTCTACAGTAGAGGGGTGTGTGTGTGTGTGTGTGTGTCTCTGTGGGCG
>NW_025732134.1:0-734 GCF_021292245.1 Micropterus dolomieu
AATACATAATTAAATAAATAATAAAACAGACAAAGGAGTATTTTAATACTCTCTTGTTAAAGTAAAATCTGTCTGCCACAATATGGTATCCAGGTCATTATACTCTATACCAGGCTGCTGGGCAGGACAGGTTTAAAAAAAAAAAAAAGAAAGAAAGAAAAACAAAACAAAACAAACGAACAAAAAAAAAACAGTATCACAAATGAGAGTGTCCTCCAGCCCACTTGATGTAATACCTACAAAGTTTTTACTGAAAGTAATAGATTCTGTTGGGCCCCATTTGATCTCTGTTTTCAACAGCTCCCTATCTACTGGTTGTGTCCCTGATTATTTCAAAACGGCTTGCGTGAACCCACTTTTAAAGAAACCTGGTTTAGATCCCTCCCTCCCACACATAATTTTAGACCAATTTCAAAACTGCCTTTTATTGCAAAGATTCTAGAAAGAATTGTGTCCAAACAGCTGCTCACTGTACTGGAAAATAACAAATTATTTGAAAAGTTTCAATCTGGTTTCAGGAAGTACCACAGCACTGAGACTGCCCTGCTTAAAGTGACCAATGACCTTTTAATGTCTGCTGATGAATGCATTTGCTCAGTCCTGGTACTCCTGGACCTTAGCGCTGCTTTTGACACCATTGATCACAACATCATGTTAGACAGACTGAGGCACTGGGTGGGGATCTCTGGTACTGCCCTAGAATGGTTTTCATCCTACCTGTCAAATAGGAAGTT
>NW_025732135.1:0-465 GCF_021292245.1 Micropterus dolomieu
TGACCTCCCCGTCACCTGGTCTCCTAATAATCAATAACCTCCCCGTCACCTGGTCTCCTAATATCTATGACCTCCCCGTCACCTGGTCTCCTAATAATCAATATCCTCCCCGTCACCTGGTCTCCTAATAATCAATAACCTCCCCGTCACCTGGTCTCCTAATATCTATGACCTCCCCGTCACCTGGTCTCCTACTAATCAGTGACCTCCCCGTCACCTGGTCTCCTAATAATCAGTGACCTCCCCGTCACCTGGTCTCCTAATATTCTATGACCTCCCCGTCACCTGATCTCCAAATATTCTATGACCTCCCCGTCACCTGATCTCCTAATATCTATGACCTCCCCGTCACCTGGTCTCCTACTAATCAGTGACCTCCCCGTCACCTGGTCTCCTAATATTCTATGACCTCCCCGTCACCTGGTCTCCTAATATTCTATGACCTCCCCGTCACCTGGTCTCCTA
>NW_025732136.1:0-857 GCF_021292245.1 Micropterus dolomieu
TTGCACTATTGCTCTTGTGGTTTTAATTTTTATGAGGTTTTTATGCACAGCTCCTCTTCTGTTTACCTTTTTAAATAATTTCGATGGTCGGGGGGCAGACACCGTCACTATAGGATTTTCACTAAGTAACTCCTGAAATGAATGGTTTTGGGTGGGTAACTGCTGAAAAAGAAGGGCAGAGAAGTGTGTTAAACTGCGACTCTGCCTCCTGGTCTCAACTCTGGGTTGTCATGGATTTGGTCCACTAATAAACTTGGCCAGATTTCTAGAAATGAGAGCTGCTCCTTCCCAAGTGGGATGGATGCCGTCTCTCCGGATCAGACCAGGTCTTCCCCAGAAAGTCTGCCAATGATCAACAAAGCCCACATTGTTTGCTGGACACCACCTCGACAACCAGCGGCGGAATGACGACATGCGGCTATACATGTCATCACTGGTCAGATTTGGCAGGGGTCCAGAGACAACTACGGTGTCCGACATTGTTTTTGCATATGTACACACCGATTCAACATTAATCTTAGTGACCTCCGATTGGCGTAACCGGGAGTCATTACCGCCGACGTGAATAACAATCTTACTGTATTTACGTTTATCCTTAGCCAGCAGTTTCAAATAAGACTCAATGTCGCCCGCTCTGGCCCCAGGGATGCACTTAACTATGGCCGCTGGCTTCGCTATATTCACGTTTCTCAAAATGGAGCTGCCAATGATCAGAGTTGGTTTCTCAGCGGGTGTGTCGCTGAGTGGGGAAAATCTGTTAGAAACGTGAACAGGTTGATGATGCCCCGTGGACTTTGAATGCTTACAACTATTCCTCCTTCGGACAGTCACCCAGCCCCCCCCCCCCCCCTCCCCTC
>NW_025732137.1:0-684 GCF_021292245.1 Micropterus dolomieu
CAGGCAGGAGAGCCAGGTGAGCCAGACAGGAGAGACAGGTGAGCCAGGCAGGAGAGCCAGACAGGAGAGACAGGCAGGAGAGCCAGACAGGAGAGACAGGCAGGAGAGCCAGGTGAGCCAGACAGGAGAGACAGGCAGGAGAGCCAGGTGAGCCAGACAGGAGAGACAGGCGAGACAGGCAGGAGAGCCAGACGAGACAGGCAGGAGAGCCAGACGAGACAGGCAGGAGAGCCAGACAGGTGAGCCAGGCAGGTGAGCCAGACAGGAGAGCCAGGCGAGCCAGACAGGAGAGCCAGGCGAGACAGGCAGGAGAGCCAGACAGGAGAGACAGGCAGGAGAGCCAGGTGAGCCAGACAGGAGAGACAGGTGAGCCAGGCAGGAGAGCCAGACAGGAGAGACAGGCAGGAGAGCCAGGCGGGCCAGACAGGAGAGACAGGTGAGCCAGGCAGGAGAGCCAGACGAGACAGACAGGAGAGCCAGACGAGACAGGCAGGAGAGCCAGACAGGTGAGCCAGCCAGACGAGACAGGCAGGAGAGCCAGGCAGGAGAGCCAGACAGGTGAGCCAGGCAGGAGAGCCAGACGAGACAGGCAGGAGAGCCAGACAGGTGAGCCAGGCAGGAGAGCCAGACAGGTGAGCCAGGCAGGAGAGCCAGACGAGACAGGCAGGAGAGCCAGACAGGTGA
>NW_025732138.1:0-730 GCF_021292245.1 Micropterus dolomieu
ACTAAATGTAGAATGCTGACTTTCATCTCAGAACTCTGACACTACTGACACTTTCTTAGAATGATGACTTTAATTTAGAATGCTGACTTTCATCTCAGAATGCTGACACTACTGACACTAAATGTAGAATGCTGACTTTCATCTAAGAATACTGACACTAAACTCAGAATGCTGACTTTAATCTCAGAACTCTGACACTACTGACACTAAACTTAGAATGCTGACTTTCATCTCAGAATGCTGACACTACTGACACTACATATAGAATGCTGACTTTCATCTCAGAATACTGACACTACTGACACTAAATTTATAATGCTGACTTTCATCTCAGAACTCTGACACTAAATTTAGAATGCTGACTTTCATCTCAGAATACTGACACTAAATTCAGAACTCTGACACTACTGACACTTTCTTAGAATGCTGACTTTAATCTCAGAATGCTGACACTGAACTCAGAACTGACACTAAATTTAGAATGCTGACTTTAATCTCAGAATGCTGACATTAAACTCAGAATACTGACACTTTCTTAGAATGCTGACTTTAATCTCAGATCTCTGACACTACTGACACTAAATTTAGAATGCTGACTTTAATCTCAGAACTCTGACACTACTGACACTTTCTTAGAATGCTGACTTTAATCTCAGAATGCTGACATTAATCTCAGAATGCTGACACTACTGACACTAAATTTAGAATGCTGACTTTCATCTCAGAATGC
>NW_025732139.1:0-837 GCF_021292245.1 Micropterus dolomieu
GGCGGCGGCGCGTTAAAAAAACCCAACCCGGCCGTTGTCTCTCTCCCTCCCTCTCTCGCTCCCTCTCGGCCGTCTCCCCCCCGTGGCTCGGGCCTCCCGCCGTCCGTGTCTCGCCGTCCGTCGTCCTCCCCTCCGGGAGGCTGCGGGCGCCGGGGCGCTTCGGCGGGTTGAACTTGCGCGGGGGGTGGCGGACGTCGGGGGGGCGGAGGTGGGGGTGGGGGGCCTCGGCCCACTTAGTCAGGGCCTAGAACCCCGAACCGGACGCCTCGGCTCTCCCCCCCCCTTCCACCTGTGCCACGTGCCCGCGCGGCCCGCTCCTGGGGCTGAAGGACTCGACGCGTGGGTGCGCTGGCCCGGAAGGGGGAGCGGGGGGTCCTGTCCGGTTGCCACCGGGACCTGGCCCGCCACTCGGCACCTTGACCCAAGCGCGGCGGCGGCGGCTTCGCCCTGGCCGTCCCCCGCGCGCCTCCGGGTACCCAACTCCCCTCCCTCCTCCGGGGGGAGGCGGGGGGTTCAATGTCTCCGCTCCTGCTCCCGCGCCGCGAGAGCTGGGGGGAGCGCCCGGGGGTTTTGTCCTCCCCTTTCAAACCCCACTTGTCTCCGAACTGTGGCAAGCAAACCAAAAAAAGCTTGACAACTCTTAGCGGTGGATCACTCGGCTCGTGCGTCGATGAAGAACGCAGCTAGCTGCGAGAACTAATGTGAATTGCAGGACACATTGATCATCGACACTTCGAACGCACCTTGCGGCCCCGGGTTCCTCCCGGGGCTACGCCTGTCTGAGGGTCGCTTTGCCATCAATCGGAAACGCCCGCGTTTCCGCGGCTGGGGCAGTCG
>NW_025732141.1:0-321 GCF_021292245.1 Micropterus dolomieu
GAAGACGAAGAGGAGAAACAAGGAGGAGGGGGAAGACGCAAAGAGGAACAAGAGGAGGAGGGGGAAGACGCAAAGAGGAACAAGAGGAGGAGGAGGAAGACGCAAAGAGGAACAAGAGGAGGAGGAGGAAGACGAAGAGGAGAAACAAGGAGGAGGGGGAAGACGAAGAGGAGAAACAAGGAGGAGGAGGAAGACGAAGAGGAGAAACAAGGAGGAGGAGGAAGACGCAAAGAGGAACAAGAGGAGGAGGAGGAAGACGAAGAGGAGAAACAAGGAGGAGGGGGAAGACGAAAAGAGGAACAAGAGGAGGAGGAGGAAGAA
>NW_025732142.1:0-358 GCF_021292245.1 Micropterus dolomieu
GACTGAAACACAGTGAGGTGTTGGAGGTGGTGGTGGTGGTGGAGACTGAAACACAGTGAGGTGGTGGTGGTGGTGGAGACTGAAACACAGTGAGGTGGTGGTGGTGGAGGTGGTGGTGGAGACTGAAACACAGTGAGGTGGTGGTGGTGGTAGTGGTGGTGGTGGAGACTGAAACACAGTGAGGTGGTGGAGGTTGTGGTGGTGGAGACTGAAACACAGTGAGGTGATGGTGGTGGTGGTGGAGACTGAAACACAGTGAGGTGGTGGTGGTGGAGACTGAAACACAGTGAGGTGATGGTGGTGGTGGTGGAGACTGAAACACAGTGAGGTGGTGGAGGTGGTGGTGGTGGAGACTGAA
>NW_025732143.1:0-442 GCF_021292245.1 Micropterus dolomieu
GCATCACCCCTCCGCCTGGAGGTGTGGACTTTGTCATTTTTTAATGATTTTCTCCGCGCCCCTGGTACCCCGATGGAGGCTCGGAGCTCCGGCGGGACCCCCGCGGGACCCGCGCCCACAGATGAGAGCTCATTTTCGGCCTCTCTCGGAGCGCATCACCCCTCCGCCTGGAGGTGTGGACTTTGTCATTTTTTTTAATAATTCACTCCGCGCCCCTGGTAGTCTGCCGGACAACCAGGGCCGAGAGGGGAGGTCTCTGAGCCGCCTGCCCACAGACCAGCGCCGTCCTCGGGCCCCCGTCCCACGCCTCCCCCCCGCCCCCGGGCCTGGAAGTGTGGACTTTGCCGAAATTTCTAAAGGGTCCTCCGCGCCCCTGGTACTCTGAGGGAGAGCCAGGGGTGTCGGTGGGGCCCGCGCCCACGGCCGACAAAAGCTTGGATCA
>NW_025732144.1:0-663 GCF_021292245.1 Micropterus dolomieu
TTTGCAGTTAGGGAAGGACATCCTCACTCTCCAGGGAGAGCTCCAGAGTGACACACACGGCACTGGCTGGTTAGGAGGAGGGGAAAAGTCCCGGCTAACGAGTGTTAGCCCGACTGGTGCACGGTCCTGTGATGTGCCTTCAGAGTCCCCAGAAAGTGAAAAGCACCTCCCAACTCCACATTTTCCCTTGTAACAGACACAAAAGTGCATTACCTCTGCGCTGGTTCAAAAAATTGGACTCCACGGGTCCTGTAGTTATTGATTCTTTTATCCTTAATTCAGGCCGCCTTGGTCCTGCTTCACTCTGCCTTGTTGCAACGTTTCGGAGGGCGGCTTGTCCTTCATCAGGCATAACAGAGTGGTATTAAATGTCCTTTTCCTTAGGTTTCTCTTTAATTTGGTTCCATCTTGAGGTAAGTGTTGTAATCTGCACCCTATTTGGGTGTCTGACGATTAAAATCCAATTTCTTAGCTCTTGCTTGAGGTTTCAATTTTATATTTCCAGTGGGTCACAATAATTACTGATGTTAAGTTTAGGGGTTGCAGCTAGGGAAGGACATCCTCACTCTCCAGGGAGAGCTCCAGAGTGACACACACGGCACTGGCTGGTTAGGAGGAGGGGAAAAGTCCCGGCTAACGAGTGTTAGCCCGACTGGTGCACGG
>NW_025732145.1:0-345 GCF_021292245.1 Micropterus dolomieu
AGAGATGGGAGAGAGATGGAGAGAGAGACAGGGAGACAGAGAGAGAGAGACAGAGAGAGAGATGGAGAGAGAGACAGGGAGACAGAGAGAGAGAGAGGGACAGAGAGAGAGAGAGAGGGACAGAGATGGAGAGAGAGATGGAGAGAGATGGAGAGAGAGGGACAGAGATGGAGAGAGATGGAGAGAGATGGGAGAGAGATGGAGAGAGATAGGGAGAGACAGACAGGGAGACAGAGAGAGAGAGAGAGGGACAGAGATGGAGAGAGATGGAGAGAGATGGAGAGAGAGAGAGAGAGATAGGGAGAGACAGACAGGGAGACAGAGAGAGAGAGAGAGGGACAGAGA
>NW_025732147.1:0-777 GCF_021292245.1 Micropterus dolomieu
TAGGAACGTTACAGAGAACATTGGCGGGCCCCCCGGGCCGACTAAATAGGAAAAGTAGGAACGATACGGAAAAGATATGCGGGGCCCCCGAAGCCAACTTAGCAGGAACGATACAGAGAAGATTGGCGGGGCCCTCTGGGCCGACTAAGTAGGACAAATAGGAACGATACAGAGAAGATTGGCGAGGCCCCCTGGGCCGACTAAGTAGGACAAATAGGAACGTTACAGAGAACATTGGCGGGGCCCCTCGGGCCGACTAAATAGAAACGATACAGGGAAGATTGATGGGGCCCCTGAAGCCAACTTAGCAGGAACGATTCATAGAAGATTGGCGGGGCCCTCTGGGCCGACTAAGTAGGACAAATAGGAACGTTACAGACAACATTGGCGGGGCCCCTCAGGCCGACTAAATAGGAACGATACAGGGAAGATTGATGGGGCCCCCGAAGCCAACTTAGCAGGAACGATATAGAGAACAGTGGCGGGGCCCCCTGGGCCGACTAAGTAGGACAAATAGGAACGTTACAGACAACATTGGCCGGCCTCCCGAGCTGACTAAATAGGAACGATACAAAGAAGATTGGCGGGGCCCCAGGAACTGACTAAATAGGACGGCTTCCTGAGAGTCCAAACTTTCAGCAGTAGATTAAGCTCCTCGACAAGAGTCTGATCCTGTGACGTTACAAGATGTTTTCTACACAACATTTTAGGTCAGAAGTTTAAGTGAACATGTGGAAATTAACTTTACCTGATATTTAAAGTATTTTACAGCTCTGT
>NW_025732148.1:0-783 GCF_021292245.1 Micropterus dolomieu
GGACACGAAACATTTATACTATTATCTAACATGGACTTTAACCACTAAAAATTGTTAAAACATAATGAAAGGGATACTCACCAGCAGGATTACAAGTTTCTAATCATTTTAGAGTTTTTTGTGTTTATAATTGTCTTAAAAACACTGTTTACTGAGGGAAAAGACCGGACACGAAATTTGAGGCCACAAGGGGGCGGAGCCGGCACATGAGTGAGTGTGGAAGGGAGGGGGGGGAGAGGGAGAATTCATTTCTCCTTCAAACCTCTCACAAGCAACAGCTCAGGAGAGAGTTCAGTGTGCTAAAAAAGACCTGAAGAAGACCCTTTGCGGGTCGAAACGTTGTCGTTTATTTTGCACACTTGTTGTTTATTGTAAATAGTTCTTTGGTTTTTTGAAAATAAATATATATTTAATTTTAAAGAGACTCTCTCTTGTCGTGTTTTGGAGTTAGTTTTTTTTGGTTAGTTTTTTAAACGTTTTAATATGGATGGATGGACAGAGGTCCGCTACGGGAGACGCCGTCAGCGGGCCCGTGAACCTCCTTGGGACCGGGGTTACGGGAGGTCCGAGGGCTGGATGGACCGTGCACCCTCCTTCCCTTTTCGGAGGGAGACAGTCCCCTTCCCTAACCAGCCAGCGCCTCCCCCGAGGGCCACCCGGTATGCCGGTCCCCGTTACCGCTCCTATGCGGATGCTGTTCGTCAGCCAGCTTGGAGGGGGTTTCCTCCACGTGACAGAGGACAAGACGTGCGACGCCAGCCTGCGGACCCACAGTTTGGACGC
>NW_025732148.1:803-1607 GCF_021292245.1 Micropterus dolomieu
TTTGGTTTGGATGCACTGCAGTTTTTAGGGGTCAATGTTCCACTTTTCATGCTCCTGTGTGCTCTGGGCTCTCATGCTGTAGGTGATTGCAGCCTCCTTTATTTTATGGGGTTATTACAAATGATGTATGGTGTCACTCACCTTGTGACCACTGCACTGTGCTTTCATGAGTATCTTTATAATTTTGGATTAATTTTCTTTATATCAGCGTAGTAATATGTGATGGTGTGTGTGAGTGTCTGACATGGTCTGATAGTGTGGGGCGGGATGAACAATTTCATACAGCCTTACCAGGTTAATTGAGCCCTAACCTTAACCACTTGACCCTCTGACCTAAACCTAACCAATCAGGACATTATAATTACGGTAATTGATATACACTGAGTGTTAATTTCATATTGATCTGGCACTACAATTAAATTAGGTTAAAAACTACAAAATGACTACCCACTAGAGGGCGCCACTGGAGGATTTCTCACTTCCCAGGTGGTGGGAGGGGTCAAGGGTCATAGAAGTTGCTGACTTCCTGTCCCGCTCTCAGACCTTGTTTTCGCTCGTCTTTGGACAACAGAACTCAACGCACAGTAAGAATTTTATGCCTGAAGAAGGTCTTTTTAAAGACCGAAACGTTGCATTCTTGCAAGATTATTATTATATATATTTTTTATTATTATAATAATAAAACCTTGCAAACGAACCATCACGACTCGCTTTTTTTACTTTTTCACTGTTTAGCTTAGTTTTGAAGTGCTAGCTAGCTGTCTTTCCGACACTGCCACACACTGAAAAACCTGCTGAACACCG
>NW_025732148.1:1627-2769 GCF_021292245.1 Micropterus dolomieu
ATATGGATGGATGGACAGAGGTCCGCTACGGGAGACGCCGTCAGCGGGCCCGTGAACCTCCTTGGGACCGGGGTTACGGGAGGTCCGAGGGCTGGATGGACCGTGCACCCTCCTTCCCTTTTCGGAGGGAGACAGTCCCCTTCCCTAACCCCCCTAACCACTTGACCCTCTGACCTAAACCTAACCAATCAGGACACTGCAACTATTGTAACTGATACACACTGAAGTGTTAATTTCCACCTGATTTAGCACTACAGTTACTTTAGGTTAAATAACTACAAAAATGGCCACCCACTAGATGACGTCACTGGAGGACTTCTCACCTCCCAGGAAGTGGGAAGGGTCCAGGGTAACATCATTTGGTGACTTCCTGTCCCGCTCTCAGACCTTGTTTTCGCTCGTCTTTGGACTACAGAACTCAACGCACAGTTAGAATTTTATGCCTGAAGAAGGTCTTTTTAAAGACCGAAACGTTGCATTACTGCAGGTTTATTATTTATTTTTTTATAATAATAAAACCTTGCAAACGAACCATCACGACTCGCTTTTTTTACTTTTTTACTGTTTAGCTTAGTTTTGAAGTGCTAGCTAGCTGTCTTTCCGACACTGCCGCACACTGAAAAACCTGCTGAACACCGCAAACATGACGCACCGAGGAGAGGAGGACTGGACGCGGGTCCACTACCGACGCGGACGGATGCAGCAGCGGGGCCGCTCGCCACCGTCACGGGTAAGAGAGAGCCCGTATTCCCGCCGCTACCACGAGCCGCGGCAGCCTCCCCGCTCCTACGCAGCGGCCGTCAGGGCCCCGCCAGCTACGCGGACCTACCGCCGCGAGCCCCCGCGCCGAGAGGACCATCGCGGACCGCCAGTCCATCACCGCCGCGGACCTCCACCGGTCCGAACCAGGACCGACTTCTCCAGACGCAGAAACAGGTACGAGGGGTTCAATAGAGCGACCCGAGGGCAACGCGGCACAGGCGACCCTCCGCCGTCTGACCCAGACTTTACTTTAAGAACCAGAGTGGTCTACAGACTGATCAAAGCTAAACACCACCTTAGCAATGTCATGGCACCAGAACCACCCAACTCCATCACTAAGATGACCCACAATCTGGCCACTGTTATCAAACCGGCGGCTC
>NW_025732149.1:0-1149 GCF_021292245.1 Micropterus dolomieu
TGACACTAAACTCAGAATACTGACACTTTCTTAGAATGCTGACTTTAATCTCAGAATGCTGACACTACTGACACTAAACTCAGAATGCTGACTTTAATCTCAGAATACTGACACTAAACTTAGAATGCTGACTTTAATCTCAGAATGCTGACACTACTGACACTAAATTTAGAATGCTGACTTTCATCTCAGAATACTGACACTAAACTCAGAATGCTGACTTTAATCTCAGAATGCTGACACTAAACTCAGAATACTGACACTTTCTTAGAATGCTGACTTTAATCTCAGATCACTGACACTACTGACACTAAACTTAGAATGCTGACTTTCATCTCAGAATACTGACACTAAACTCAGAATGCTGACTTTCATCTCAGAATGCTGACACTACTGACACTAAATTTAGAATGCTGACTTTAATGTCAGAATGCTGACATTAAACTCAGAATACTGACACTAAATTTAGAATGCTGACACTAAACTCAGAATACTGACACTAAACTCAGAATTGACATTAAAGTCAGCATTGTAAATTTAATCTCAGATCTCTGAAACTACTGACACTAAATTTAGAATGCTGACTTTAATCTCAGAATGCTGACACTACTGACACTAAATGTAGAATGCTGACTTTCATCTCAGAACTCTGACACTACTGACACTTTCTTAGAATGATGACTTTAATCTCAGAATGCTGACATTAATCTCAGAATGCTGACACTACTGACACTAAATTTAGAATGCTGACTTTCATCTCAGAATGCTGACACTACTGACACTAAATGTAGAATGCTGACTTTCATCTCAGAATACTGACACTAAACTCAGAATGCTGACTTTAATCTCAGAACTCTGACACTACTCACACTAAACTTAGAATGCTGACACTACTGACACTACATATAGAATGCTGACTTTCATCTCAGAATACTGACACTACTGACACTTTCTTAGAATGCTGACTTTAATCTCAGAATGCTGACACTGAACTCAGAACTGACACTAAATTTAGAATGCTGACTTTAATCTCAGAATGCTGACACTACTGACACTAAATGTAGAATGCTGACTTTCATCTCAGAACTCTGACACTACTGACACTTTCTTAGAATGATGACTTTAATCTCAGAATGCTGACATTAATCT
>NW_025732150.1:0-1414 GCF_021292245.1 Micropterus dolomieu
GAATGTTAGTTTCTGTTTGAGCACTTAGGCTCAGTGTATGAATGTGTGTGACTGGTGAATGCAGATGTAGTGTAAAAGCGCTTTGAGTGGTCGAAAAGACTAGAAAGGCGCTATACAAGTACGGAGCATTTACACATATATACACACATATATACATACATACACATATATATATATACACACATATATACACACACATTTATATATATATATATATATACACTACCGTTCAAAAGTTTGGGGTCACATTGAAATGTCCTTATTTTTGAAGGAAAAGCACTGTACTTTTCAATGAAGATAACTTTAAACTAGTCTTAACTTTGAAGAAATACACTCTATACATTGCTAATGTGGTAAATGACTATTCTAGCTGCAAATGTCTGGTTTTTGGTGCAATATCTACATAGGTGTATAGAGGCCCATTTCCAGCAACTATCACTCCAGTGTTCTAATGGTACAATGTGTTTGCTCATTGGCTCAGAAGGCTAATTGATGATTAGAAAACCCTTGTGCAATCATGTTCACACATCTGAAAACAGTTTAGGTCGTTACAGAAGCTACAAAACTGACCTTCCTTTGAGCAGATTGAGTTTCTGGAGCATCACATTTGTGGGGTCAATTAAACGCTCAAAATGGCCAGAAATACAGAACTTTCATCTGAAACTCGACAGTCTATTCTTGTTCTTAGAAATGAAGGCTATTCCATGCGAGACATTGCTAAGAAATTGAAGATTTCCTACAACGGTGTGTACTACTCCCTTCAGAGGACAGCACAAACAGGCTCTAACCAGAGTAGAAAAAGAAGTGGGAGGCCGCGTTGCACAACTGCGCAAGAAGATAAGTACATTAGAG
Organism: Micropterus dolomieu; assembly: GCF_021292245.1. Lineage (NCBI taxonomy): Eukaryota > Metazoa > Chordata > Actinopteri > Centrarchiformes > Centrarchidae > Micropterus > Micropterus dolomieu. Next base: position 853 of record NW_025732150.1, read on the forward strand.
TCTCTAGTTTGAGAAACAGACGCCTCACAGGTCCCCAACTGGCATCTTCATTAAATAGTACCCGCAAAACACCAGTGTCAACATCTACAGTGAAGAGGCGGCTGCGGGATTCTGGGCTTCAAGGCAGAGTGGCAAAGAAAAAGCCATATCTGAGACTGGCCAATAAAAGAAAAGATTAAGATGGGCAAAAGAACACAGACATTGGACAGAGGAAGACTGGAAAAAAGTGTTGTGGACGGATGAATCCAAGTTTGAGGTGTTTGGATCACAAAGAAGAACGTTTGTGAGACGCAGAACAAATGAAAAGATGCTGGAAGAATGCCTGACGCCATCTGTTAAGCATGGTGGAGGTAATATGATGGTCTGGGGTTGCTTTGGTGCTGGTAAGGTGGGAGATTTGTACAGGGTAAAAGGGATTCTGAATAAGGAAGGCTATCACTCCATTTTGCAACGCCATGCCATACCCAGTGGACAGCGCTTGATTGGAGCCAATTTCATCCTACAACAGGACAATGACCCTAAACACACCTCCAAATTGTGCAAGAACTATTTAGAGCAGAAG
>NW_025732151.1:0-822 GCF_021292245.1 Micropterus dolomieu
GTTTCTTTTATCCTTTCTACGCTGCGGTTCCTCCACCGTGTTGGCCAACCGTGCCGGCTACGGAGGCGCCGCAGTGTCCCCTCCCCACCTTCTGAGAGGCTCTATCCAATCGGATTGCGGAGAAATGAAGGCCTGGCTTTTGGACACAGGCTACCGAGCATCCGAAATACTCGGGCTCTCGATGACGAGTGGGAGAGAGGGAGGGGAAATGCAGGGCACATTTAACAGCCATGCCGGTCCCAAATATCCCCTCGTCGTCTGCCAATCAAAAGTGCAAATCTCGCTGCCTTCTTTGAGGCTTCAGCTGGCTGAAAGCGGCCGCCCCGCCCCCGCGACTGGCGCCTTTTTCGGTCCGGCGTCCGGCAGAGCGACGAACCTCTGCGTTTGGGTCAGTGTTTTGGTTTTACACAAAGCAGGAGAAGGGTGCACCGCTCCCAGAGGCACTGCAATACCGGGTCGATGCGTGGAGCGGACGGAGCAAGCCCCTCGTCTCAGCTCCCGGTGCTAAAAATCCATTTAATATGTTGCCCCCTTATAGGGGACATATCAGATATTAAACTGATAAGAACAGATTTTTTTTCTTTTGAGAAAAATTTTATTGACACTCAATTCAAACATGATTCATAATATGTCAATTCCAAGTTACCTTTTAAAATACAACACGTAAATAAATAGATAAATGTTCTCTGTAAAACAACATTTAAAAAAAGTGTTTAAAATGCATTACAGATAACGTCATGAATTAAAGGTATAAAATGGTTTTCAGCTTGTCCATGTCAGTGAGTGTCTCTGTTAAAATGTCTTCAAAGCGGAGTGCATTTG
>NW_025732152.1:0-859 GCF_021292245.1 Micropterus dolomieu
AGCGGCAAGTGCTATGTAGCTCCACATAGGGGACACAGGAAGTGACATATAGCACCTTCATGCGGCGTCGGAACCGCGTAGGAAATTCACAGCCGCACCGGCAGAGCTCCAGAATATGCAACTCGGCCGGTTCACGCGCGGACGCGCTAAAAGTGCGAGGGCCCGCCCAACGCTGCTTGCAGCTTTAATTTTTTAGGGCCCGAGCACGACCGTGCGAGGTCCCTATTGAATCTGCTCGGATTATTAGGGCCCGAGCACGACCGTGCGAGGTCCCTATTGAATCTGCTCGGATTATTAGGGCCCGAGCACGACCGTGCGAGGTCCCTATTGAATCTGCTCGGATTATATATTTAGGGCCCGAGCACGACCGTGTGAGGTCCCTATTGAATTTGCTCGGATTATTTATTTATTTATTAGGGCCCGAGCACGACCGTGTGAGGTCCCTATTGAGTTTGCTCGGATTATTAGGGCCCGAGCACGACCGTGTGAGGTCCCTATTGAATCTGCTCGGATTATATTTAGGGCCCGAGCACGACCGTGCGAGGTCCCTATTGAATCTGCTCGGATTATTATTTTTTTTTTATTTTTTTTTTTTCTGCAAAGTAGGCCCAAATGACATGGCCTAAACATACTCGAAAACTCACCAAAATTTGCAAACATGTCAGAACCGGTGAAAAATTTCGTATTCTACAAGTTTCGCACATGGGCGTGGCAAAATGACTCGCTAGCGCCACCTTGAAAATTGGAAATGATTAGCCCCTCGTTCACGTTCAACCTACATGTACGAAATTTTCTGGGGACATGTATCGTATCAAGACGCACAAAAAAGCCTCAAGAACCCATAGCCTAAAGTCAACAG
>NW_025732153.1:0-1385 GCF_021292245.1 Micropterus dolomieu
GAGATCAGGCGAGATCGGGCAGTCCCAGGCCGGAATGGCCGTAAGCTGCCTTTGCACACCCCAGACGGGCCTTCAAAACACGATGTAACATTTACACAGCACTGTGTACAGGATAGGGAGAAAAAGAAGCAGCAGCAGCAGCAGCAGCAGCGCCCCCTGCTGTTTCCTAAAGAGACGTTCAAAAGATCTCCTTTCACCGAAGCGCCCTCTGCCGTTTTTCAAAGGCGAAGCGAAAAGGGCTTACAGCACCGGGTATTCCCAGGCGGTCACCCTTCCAAGTACTAACCAGGCCCTGCTCTGCTTAGCTTCCGAGATCGGACGCTCCCAGAGCGGTGTGGCCGTAAGCCACTGAGGCGCCCCCAAACGGCCCTTCAAAAGATGTTCTACGGCTAATTGAAAAAAACTGTATTCTGCCCATAATGTCCAAGGTGCTCCAGAGTCACTTGGAATCCACAGGCACTGATTCCTGGGTAAACATCCAGGAACCGGGACACCGTTCACGCTGGCAGTCCACAGACAGGAATAGGCACCCGTTCCCGGGTATGGGTACAGCGACAAGGCCACCTTCAGCCGGAGGTCCTCACTCACAAACAGACGCTCATTCCTGGGTGGACATTCAGGAAAAGGATCCAGTCCGCCTGGAAGTCCCTAGCCAGGATCAGGCGCTCTCCCGTCCAAGTCCTAAGCAGGCCCTGCCAAGCCTGGCTTCCGAGATCAGGCGAGATCGGGCAGTCCCAGGCCGGAATGGCTGTAATCTGCCTTTGCACACCCCAGACGGGCCTTCAAAACACGATGTAACATTTACACAGCACTGTGTACAGGATAGGGAGAAAAAGAAGCAGCAGCAGCGCCCCCTGCTGTTTCCTAAAGAGACGTTCAAAAGATCTCCTTTCACCGAAGCGCCCTCTGCCGTTTTTCGAAGGCGATGCGAAAAAGGCTTACAGCACCGGGTATTCCCAGGCGGTCACCCTTCCAAGTACTAACCAGGCCCTGCTCTGCTTAGCTTCCTAGATCGGACGAGATCGGGCACTCCCAGAGCGGTGTGGCCGTAAGCCACTGAGGCACCCCCAAACGGCCCTTCAAAAGATGTTCTACGGCTAATTGACAAAAACTGTATTCTGCCCATAATGTCCAAGGTGCTCCAGAGTCACTTGGAATCCACAGACACTGATTCCTGGGTAAACATCCAGGAACCGGGACACCGTTCACGCTGGCAGTCCACAGACAGGAATAGGCACCCGTTCCCGGGTATGGGTACAGCGACAAGGCCACCTTCAGCCGGAGGTCCTCACTCACAAACAGACGCTCATTCCTGGGTGGACATTCAGGAAAAGGATCCAGTCCGCCTGGAAGTCCCTAGCCAGGATCAGGCGCTCTCCCGTCCA
>NW_025732154.1:0-945 GCF_021292245.1 Micropterus dolomieu
GCTGTATGTCTTCCTAGTTGCTGACCTCATGGGATGTGAATCCCTATTGGCCTAATGGAGAAGGCCCTGGCCTCCTAAGCCAGGGATTGTGGGTTAGAGTCCCATCTGGGGTGCGGGGGAGCAGAGTGGCGCAGCAGAAACCTGCTGTGCCCAGTGATTCAAAGCCAGGGATTGTGGGTTCGAGGCCCATCTGCAAAGTGGCAGAGCAGAGTGGCGCAGCGGAAGCGTGCTGGGCCCATAACCCAGAGGTCGATGGATCGAAACCATCCTCTGCTAACAGTGATTGATGGGCAGCGTGGTGCCAGTGATTCAAAACCACACCTTGGTCCCTTTCTCTATAGTGAAAGTTACTGTATGTCTTCCTAGTTGGTGACCTCATGGGATGTGAATCCCTATTGGCCTTATGGATAAGGCACTGGCCTCCTAAGCCAGGGATTGTGGGTTCGAGTCCCATTTGGGGTGTGGCAGAGCAGAGTGGCGCAGCGGAAGCGTGCTGGGCCCATAACCCAGAGGTCGATGGATCGAAACCATCCTCTGCTAGTAATGTTTTACTGGCAGCCTGGTGATGTGTGGTGAGGTGTCAAGGAAGCCATCTACACCAGGGTTGAGAAGCCGTCATTGAACAGGGGAGGGGGTCTACGCCACCACTTATCCCCCACTTACAATGCTGTCCTTTCATCACTTCCCAGGAAACTCAACAAACGTAACCTATTGACCTCAGGTGAAGATACCAACGAAGGTCGTTCAGTCTTGGCCACAGGTAGTCTTAACGACTGTAACGACTGTAACGACTGTCGTCACAGCAACAAGGAACACTAACCAACCAGCGGTATCGATGACCCGGGATAACGACCCCACTGAGGTGAAATAGCTGAGTTTCCCTGCCAGTCAGTCAGAACTGAAGAAGTCCTTTGGATGAGGGACGAAACGTCTTCCAGTGACTTC
>NW_025732156.1:0-642 GCF_021292245.1 Micropterus dolomieu
TGCTAAAAATCCATTTAATATGTTGGCCCCTTATAGGGGACATATCAGATATTAAACTGATAAGAACAGATACTACACTTGATCTTAGCCAAAAGGCCGAGAAGCGATAACCCCAACTGGTTGCTGCGGTCTTGGGGTTTCTGGATGGGGCTGTGGCGGTTGCGATGTGTAGTGCTGTGTATCTGCTTCCTAAGAACAAGTGCAGGTCTGGCACTCCTTTTCCTCCCTTCTCCTTTGGCTTCTTCATCACGCTTCGTCTCAGTCTTTCCCACTTGGAGCCCCCCAAAAAATAAAAGATGGCTCGTTCCAGGTCTAAGATCACTCTCCTAGGCGGGATAAAAACAGCACTGATGAGTAAAAGCAAAGGTAAAATCACTGCTTTGATGATTAAAACCTTTCCTTCTAAAGTCAGTCCTCTAAGTGTCCAGTACCCTAGTCTCTGCCTGACTTTCCCTACTATGTCTGCCCAATTTGTTTTCCCCTCCCCCTCCCTATCAAACCTGATCCCAAGTATTTTTTGGTCAGTCTGGGTCACAGTCAGGGGGAGTCCTGTCGTCTCAGTCGCTGTCCACGGTCCGTAAAAATGGGCTTGGGTCTTGCTTCTGTTCAGCTTTGACCCAGAGGCCTGTCCGAACCAGTCAG
>NW_025732157.1:0-1099 GCF_021292245.1 Micropterus dolomieu
AGCGCAGAGGTAATGCACTTTTGTGTCTGTTACAAGGGAAAATGTGGAGTTGGGAGGTGCTTTTCACTTTCTGGGGACTCTGAAGGCACATCACAGGACCGTGCACCAGTCGGGCTAACACTCGTTAGCCGGGACTTTTCCCCTCCTCCTAACCAGCCAGTGCCGTGTGTGTCACTCTGGAGCTCTCCCTGGAGAGTGAGGATGTCCTTCCCTAACTGCAAACCCCTAAACTTAACATCAGTAATTATTGTGACCCACTGGAAATATAAAATTGAAACCTCAAGCAAGAGCTAAGAAATTGGATTTTAATCGTCAGACACCCAAATAGGGTGCAGATTACAACACTTACCTCAAGATGGAACCAAATTAAAGAGAAACCTAAGGAAAAGGACATTTAATACCACTCTGTTATGCCTGATGAAGGACAAGCCGCCCTCCGAAACGTTGCAACAAGGCAGAGTGAAGCAGGACCAAGTCGGCCTGAATTAAGGATAAAAGAATCAATAACTACAGGACCCATGGAGTCCAATTTTTTGAACCAGCGCAGAGGTAATGCACTTTTGTGTCTGTTACAAGGGAAAATGTGGAGTTGGGAGGTGCTTTTCACTTTCTGGGGACTCTGAAGGCACATCACAGGACCGTGCACCAGTCAGGCTAACACTCGTTAGCCGGGACTTTTCCCCTCCTCCTAACCAGCCAGTGCCGAGCCGGCTTCGCTAGACCGGTCACGGCCCTGTCCTTACCAAGCCGGCTTCGCTAGATGTCCTTGCCAAGCCGGCTTCGCTAGATGACCTTGCCAAGCCGGCCTCGCTAGACCGGTCACGGAACACTCCTTGCAAAGCTGGCTTTGCTAGATGAGCACAAGGATCATCACCTGATGATCGTGGCTATAACCCCCTTACCTACTTCCTTAACCAGCCTCTGGCGATGTACATTTTCAAAGTGTCAAAAACCCACTCCTTGCGAAGCCGGCTTCGCTAGATGACCTTGCCAAGCCGGCTTCGCTAGACCGGTCACGGCCCGCTCCTTGCCAAGCCGGCTTCGCTAGATGTCCTTGCCAAGCCGGCTTTACAAGGAAGCCCATTTTCACACTTTGAAT